>NW_014586097.1:2033-3098 GCF_000485595.1 Priapulus caudatus
AGATAGATAGATAGATAGATAGATAGATAGATAGATAGGTAGATATATAAATCAAACAATAGTTAGCGGCCGAGTAGAAAGTTTGGTTATATTGCCCCTTTTTTTATTCCCGGCGAATCAGGCGCCATTATGTACGCGTCAAAACACAGAATTGCGTCAGAGATGCAAGCCGAAAGAAAAAAAGTAAATTGAAATATCTTGCCGGACGCGTGCACGCGCGCATGTTTGCTTAATACAAAGAGTAATGCAATTACAGCGAAAATAATCGCTTTTTCCATATTCGCAAGGAAGGGGGAAATAAATTTTTTGTGAAGTGAAGGTTGAAGGAAGGACAAGGTTGCACCGCTATAGGCAAGGCCTAATTTCACTTTGTCGGCTTCACGTCATCACGACAGTCACTACGCATTCATGAAGTCTATGCACGACCGCACGCGACCGCGTGAAAGAGTAAACCGATGAACCGCTTGGGAGAAAAATCTACAAAGCCGAGTTTTACTCGTGAGGCGACAAAATAACTTGCGTAAACGTCTGCGATGGAACTCAATTTAGTATAGATTGCGTAATAATGACAACGCGAACGCGTGACGGTAATCGTAGAGAAAGAATGATGACACTTAATGACCGTATCGTTTCATTCATTGAGATCATCTTTACAAGATAAATCCTCTCATTAATTATAACATTATGATTTAATGACGATTGAATAACTACAGAGCTTTGTATAAAATCTAGAGGTCTCCGCGAGCACACACGCTGCATGCACGCACACATGCACGCGCGCACGCACGCGCGCACGCACGCACACTAAACCATGCGTGCACACACTTCTCAGAGAGAGAGAGAGAGAGATGGAGGAAGAAAGAGAGAGAGAGAGAGATAGAGAGACAGAGGAAGAGAGAGAGAGAGATATATATATAGAAAGACAGAGAAAGACAGCGAGAGAGAAAGAGAGAGCGAAGGAGATGGAGGAAGAGATATACAGAGCGTTGGCAGAGAGAGAGAGAGAGTAAGGGAGCGAGAGAGAGAGAAAGAGCGCGCGCGTGCGAGAGAGAGAGAGAGAGAGAG
>NW_014586098.1:0-1061 GCF_000485595.1 Priapulus caudatus
ATATCCTATACTACACATATCCTATACTACACATATCCTATACTACACATATCCTATACTACACATATCCTATACTACACATATCCTATACTACACATATCCTATACTACACATATCCTATACTACACATATCCTATACTACACATATCCTATACTACACATATCCTATACTACACATATCCTATACTACACATATCCTATACTACACATATCCTATACTACGCATATCATAACTCGCGCTTGTCGCGTGAGCTATTGCAGAGGTTTTTAGTTTGGCATGGCCGAGGGATGGCATCGGCTTGGCGCAGCTGTGCACCCATGCAGCCGCCTGTCGTCGAGGCTTTTCTCACCAGCCGTGTCAGAAGGGGCGTGGCCTGCGAGGCATCTTCCGCGCGCCGTGGCGCCGATCGTTTCAAAACAAGCAATAATCTTCGCATTAAAGAAGATTTGTGCAAATATTGTCTAGCGGCGAACGAGCGCGCGGCAATTAGCGATGTTGTGACTGAGCCGCCGCGAATAAGCCTCACGCGGCGCTGTAAAACTCCGGAGGCTGAGGAACGCAGATGATGCTCTGGGAAGGGGGGTGGGGTGCACGCACACAAACATAAACACGCACGCGCGCGCGCGCACACGCACGCACGCACGCACGCACACACGCACGCATGCACGCACGCACACGCACGCACACGCACACACACGCACACACACACACACACGCACACACACACACACACATGCGCGCAAGCACGCACGCACACACACGCACACACACACACACGCACACACGAACATAATACACGAACGCATGCCACTGTGCGCACGCACACGCACACGCACGCATACATACACACATACACATTGTCCGGACATAAGTCCACCCGCGTACATAAACACGCGATGGGTACATGTACGCGCGCGCACATGCGCGTACGTACGCACACACACACGTACGCACATACGCACACACACACACACACACACACACACACACACACACACACACACACACACACACACACACACACACACACACACACACACACACACACACACACACACAC
>NW_014586098.1:1586-3098 GCF_000485595.1 Priapulus caudatus
GAGAGATGCACGCAGCAGAACAAACTTAAGCACGGCGCGCACAACACACATGCAATAACAGCAATAAGAGGTTGTATATATATGATAGTGGAAAGCAAACTAGGCAATTGTTCATATTGCAATAACTAACGTACTCGGTTATATATAGTATGTTATATAATATGTATATAGTAGATATACTCTGTAATATATAGATTACTACGTAATAAGATATATATATATATATTAGACTTCTATATATACTCCTGCATGTATATAGCGAGCTGCCAGGCTACACGTTACAATGTGAACTCATTGTGTACGTGACATATTCATAATACTCGTATAATACGACGCGTGACAAAGATATCGAGTACGTACGTGTGACTGTATTACGTGCTACTATGTTACATGCTGCATCGGCAGTACCTACATACACTATAGCACACCAATGCTCGCCTATTCACTCGTTATGTTACGTATTATATATTTTACCCCAAAAAAAGTTATTGCTCTTTCGGGTAGCCGGGTCTAACGGCACCGTCTCTGTGTAGGAGTTATGCGTTCAACCCGGAGCACCCCCCCCCCCATGGAAGCAGAGGCGCTATTGACCGGTGAAAGCGCACGCGTCCCCTCCCACTGCGCCCTCGAGAAATAATAATCCAATATTGCTTATCGTATAAGCCGGCGCTTTGTGATCGTGTATTTTTTTTCGCTTTCGATCACCGCCTACTCGTTAAATGAAACGAGCGAAACCGCTATAAAATGCATGGCGGGTTCTTGCAGGCGTCTGCTGTGGGGGCGACGGAGAAAGAGAAAGCGGCGGTGCAGGGCAGGATCGGCGGTAACTCACGTGCGGCGCGTAAGTTAGATTGAGCGTACATCCATCCACACGCGCACGTTAAAAACGCGCGCTCTCGTTGTCTTCTCATTTATATATGTGCGTGTGTGCGTGTGTGTGTGTGTGTGTGTGTGTGTGTGTGTGTGTGTGTGTGTGTGTGTGTGTGTGTGTGTGTGTGTGTGTGTGTGTGTGTGTGTGTGTGTGTGTGTGTGTGTGTGTGTGTGTGTGTGTGTGTGTGTGTGTGTNCTCTCTCTCTCTCTCTCTCTCTCTCTCTCTCTCTCTCTCTCTCTCTCTCTCTCTCTCTCTCTCTCTCTCTCTCTCTATATATATATATATATATATATATACTTTTATTAACTCTCGCCGGCATCGAAATAGTAAGTATATACGCGACAGCTGATGGATATACGATCACTCGAGTATCGCGTGTTCCTACACACACCCACTATAGACGCATATAGTCACATTGTAGTAGTCACATTGTAGTAGGATACCAGCACTGCATGAACACTGACAATAGATCGGCGTCTGTCATGCCGCGTTCCCTCCCGACCGCAACAAAAGCCTTACCTCGTGTCGCTGCGTGCATGCAGCTGTAAGCGGTCATTCTCTCTTCCCCTTCTTTCTCTCTCTCCCCTCCTCCCTCCCCTCCTCTCTGTCTCTATCTCTCTCTCTCTCCTCTCTCTCTCTCT
>NW_014586099.1:0-479 GCF_000485595.1 Priapulus caudatus
CTCTCTCTCTCTCTCTCTCTCTCTCTCTCTCTCTCTCTCTCTCTCTCTCTCTCTCTCTCTCTCTCTCTCTCTCTCTCTCTCTCTCTCTCTCTCTCTCTCTCTCTCTCTCTCTCTCGCTCCCTCTCCCTTCTCCCCCATCCCCTTCTCCTCTCCCCTCGCCCTCTCCTCTCCTGCCTTTATGTTGGGCATTGTAAGCTGCACCGCTTCTAACCGTCGGCACGATTTGTACGGCATGCAGAATTGCTCTTGGCACCAGCCGTAAATTCTGTCACTAGTAAAACGCGAAAAGCCATTTACTGGCTTGGTCGTTATTTAATGAACACGTCCGATTCGAGTGGACAGTAAGCAGTAGAGCGAGGGAGACTAAAGAGAAGGGGAGGAGGGTAGGGAGAGGGAGCGCATGGAGACTAAAGAGAAGGGGAGGAGGATAGGGAGAGGGCGCGCATGGAGACTAAAGAGAAGGGGAGGAGGGTAGGGAG
>NW_014586100.1:0-3097 GCF_000485595.1 Priapulus caudatus
ATTCGCAAAATTCGCGAAGATTAAACCACCGCGAAATAGACAACGTATACAGAATCTGTCCATGCGTGCGCGTTGTACACGTACTGCTGTAACGCACGTAGCATAATATTTCGTAAAACTGTGGTTGCATGGAAATATGTATGCGTGCATGTGCGTGTGTGCAGCGTGCAATGCAAACTGCATACGGCGGGAAAATTAGTGTGAGTGGGCGTTTTGCAGACGAAGCGAGCAGAGATGAATTGTATTATCATGACTGTGTGTGTACATTGTATCATCGATTGTTGATTGTTGATCGTATGGCTCGTATAGCATCGTATTGATGTAGCAATTAGCGATGGCGTGGGGCGTATCGTTTGGCCGTATATATTAATATATCGCGAGAAAATTGTGATAAATGTGAAACAGTTACACATTCCGTCGTTCTATTACACACACACGCACACGCACGCGCGCGCGTGCGTGTGCGCTCTCTCTCTACGCAGCATCGACACCACACAGCAACACATACACACACACACAGGCACACATTAACACCAACAGGCAACGATACAACCCAATATACAACGCAGACATACAACGCAACAACAACGCGAGAATACAGCACGCACGACAACAACGCAGACATACAACCCACAGACTAATACCCACGACGCAGACATACAACGCAAGATACATACCAACGCAGAGCCATACAACGCAGACATAGCACACCAGCATATAACAACGCAGATAAGACAACGCAGCACAACACTACACCAAACGGCACAGCGACTACCAGACAACAAGAACACTACACGCAACACACAACCCAGCACGACGCACACACAATAAACACATGGCAGCACAACAATACAACGCAGAACACACTAACGCAGATATACATGCAGATATACCAACGCAACATACACTACGCAGATATACAACGCAAGACATAGCTAAGCAGACATAGCAACCAGATATAGTCAACGCAAGACATACAACGCAGATAACAACGCAGACATACAACGCAGAATACAGAAATCACGCACCACCACAGCACTGCAACGCAAGACTACAAGTACACCCAACCACCCAGACGCAACTATATACAACACACAACCGCAGAGTATACGCACGCACGAACGCAACGCGCACGCAGATGACACAACCACCACGCAATCGAGCAAGGAATATACCAACGCGAGACATAACAAACGCAGATAACAACGCAGGCACGATCAACCTGCAGACATACAACCAGACAAGCAACGCAGATAACAACCAGACATAACAACGCAGATATAAGCATGACGCAGATAATTTCAACCAGACATACATACCGCAGATATACAGACGCAAAATTACCAGCACACCGAACAGATATAGGCAGACGAAAGCACACACACACAATGCAACGCCGATCTACATAGCACGCAACACAGCACACGCAAAACACACAGCACCAGACATACATACGCAGATAGCACAACCGACTCCACTCACAACTAACACACACACGCACCAGAACGGCAGAACTAGCAACGCAATATACAACGCAGACATACAGAGCGAGCAGGATATACAAACGCAGACAGGCGCGGGGCACACCACCACGCACCGCACGCACGCACACACGCACAGCAGCACACCAGCACGCACACAACGCAACGCACATACACACACCACGCACTCGGCACGCACGCAGCGCCGCATCCAGCAGCGCACGACACGCAAGCACGCACAGGATTCAAACCGCAGACCAGACACGGGCAGGGATAATTACCAACCACACCAAATACCAACAGCAGATCCGATACAACGCACACGCTCACGAGCTAATACGCACCAAAGCACACCAATCAAAACACACTCCAGCACACACACACACACACGGTCACACGAACGCAACAGCACCCAACGCACGCCATGCAACAGCTAACAAACCAAGCGACCATTCCCAGCAAGGAAATAAAACCAACGCCAGCGCACACCAAGGCACCACTGCCATCTAACACAAGCAAGAATATAGCAACGCAAATTATAAATATCAACGCAGACAATACAACGCAGATTATACCAACCGCAAACACACAATCCATAATAATAGCCCAACGCGATATATTCGCAGAACCATGCAACATGAAATGGAGAATCCAACATGCATTGCGCGCTACGGAACGACAACCAGTCAGTTTCGAAGTTCGTCTTTTAATATAAGATACTTTAATATAAATACATAGGCACGTGTCTCACACACAAAAAAACCGCGATGCTCTTCATGCCCCCCGCTATAGCGAAGGAGTAAATGGAATGAGCTAAAGTGTGTCGTTGTTCCACACAGCCTGTTAATATCTCGCTAATCAGCCGGATAACACCCCGCGTGCAAATAATCGCGACTAACTCCAAATTATCCGCCAGCGAAGGCTTATGGAGCGCGATGAATTAGTGAGTTATACTTGCGCGACTCTCACAGCACACACTAAGTCACACACGCGACGCACGCACAGCATCGCGAGCGAGCGATATGTGAAACATAATATAACTTATAATAGTAAATAAAAGTTTATACCAATAATAGAGAAAATTACTATTTAAATAAATATAATAACTTGCTTGAAATAAGTACTTGCTCTTATAGTGAATGCTTATACTGCAGGCCACCCCTCAGGTGTATCAAACCTAAAAACGATGGGCTAAAGTTGGGCTTCATAAAACCGAATAAATGGCGAATCATAACAACAGACTCCGTTTGGTTGCAGTCACGCAAACTGCAACGACACGGCACGCAACCGAACACACACTACTACCATACTACTAACACCTGTAGCACACGCGGCGACGCACACACGCTTATAACTGTAGCCGCCAGTAACTTAAAACTAAACCAAGAATCAATGAAAGAAACGGACGGTACAAGAGGCAAACATCCGAAGAAGAGAGAGAGAGAGCGGGAAGACAAACGATGAGAGAGTGGAGAGAGAGCGTAGAGAGAGAGGGGAGAACAGAGTGACAGAGGGAGAGAGAGCCCGAAAGAGAGAGAGAGACGGAGACAGACCGAGAGAGAGGAGCGAGAGCGATAGCGAAGTCGAAAGAGAGAGAGAGAGAGAGAGGGGAAAAG
>NW_014586101.1:0-1139 GCF_000485595.1 Priapulus caudatus
ACAAGGCGGTAGAGATAACGAGACAGTAGAGGTGACATACAGTAGAGGTAACATACAGTAGATATAACGAGACAGTAGAGGTAACATACAGTAGAGGTAACATACAGTAGAGATAACGAGACAGTAGAGGTAACATACAGTAGAGGTAACATACAGTAGATATAACGAGACAGTAGAGGTAACATACAGTAGAGGTAACATACAGTAGATATAACGAGACAGTAGAGGTAACATACAGTAGAGGTAACATACAGTAGAGATAACGAGACAGTAGAGGTAACATACAGTAGAGGTAACATACAGTAGATATAACGAGACAGTAGAGGTAACATACAGTAGAGGTAACATACAGTAGAGATAACGAGACAGTAGAGGTGACATACAGTAGAGGTAATGAGACAGTAGAGGTAATGAGATGGTATGGGTAACGAGATGGTAGGGGTAACGAGATGGTAGGGGTAACGAGATGGTAGGGGTAATGAGACAGTAGAGGTAACGAGACAGTAGAGGTAACGAGACAGTAGGGGTAACGAGACAGTAGGGGTAACGGGACGGTAGGGGTAACGAGATGGTAGGGGTAACGAGACAGTAGAGGTAACGAGACAGTAGAGGTAATGAGACAGTAGAGGTAATGAGACAGTAGAGGTAACGAGACAGTAGAGGTAATGAGACAGTAGAGGTAATGAGACAGTAGAGGTAATGAGACAGTAGAGGTAATGAGACAGTAGAGGTAATGAGACAGTAAAGGTAATGAGACAGTAGAGGTAATGAGACAGTAGAGTAATGAGACAGTAGGGGTAACGAGACAGTAGAGGTAACAGACAGTAGAGGTAACATACAGTAGAGGTAATGAGACAGTAGAGGTAATGAGACAGTAGAGGTAATGAGACAGTAGAGGTAATGAGACAGTAGAGGTAATGAGACAGTAGAGGTAACGAGACAGTAGAGGTAATGAGACAGTAGAGGTAACGAGACAGTAGAGGTAATGAGACAGTAGAGGTAATGAGACAGTAGAGGTAACGAGACAGTAGAGGTAACGGGACGGTAGAGGTAACGAGACAGTAAAGGCAATGAGACAGTAGAGGTAATGAGACAGTAGAGGTAACAAAACAGTAGAGGTAATGAGACAGTAGGGGTAA
>NW_014586101.1:2534-3095 GCF_000485595.1 Priapulus caudatus
AGGTAACGAGACAGTAGAGGTAATGAGACAGTAAAGGTAATGAGACAGTAAAGGTAATGAGACAGTAGAGGCAATGAGACAGTAGAGGTAACATACAGTAGAGGTAACGAGACAGTAGAGGTAATGAGACAGTAGGGGTAATGAGACAGTAGAGGCAATGAGACAGTAGAGGTAATGAGCCAGTAGAGGTAATGAGACAGTAGAGGTAATGAGACAGTAAAGGTAATGAGACAGTAGGGGTAACGAGACAGTAGAGATAACATACAGTAGAGGTAACGAGACAGTAGAGGTAATGAGACAGTAGAGGTAATGAGACAGTAGAGATAACGAGACAGTAGAGGTAACGAGACAGTAGAGATAACGAGACAGTAGAGGTAATGAGACAGTAGAGATAACGAGACAGTAGAGGTAACATACAGTAGAGGTAATGAGACAGTAGAGGTAATGAGACAGTAGAGGTAACGAGACAGTAGAGGTAATGAGACAGTAGGGGTAACGAGACAGTAGAGATAACGAGACAGTAGAGATAATGAGACAGTAGGGGTAACGAGACAGTAGAGA
>NW_014586102.1:0-319 GCF_000485595.1 Priapulus caudatus
GTATGTGTGTGTGTGTGTGTGTGTGTGTGTGTGTGTGTGTGTGTGTGTGTGTGTGTGTGTGTGTGTTAGCTCCAAGAAACGGTATTGCTAGGGTTAGAATACGTATATATAATATGTAATGTATAATGTAAATATATATTAAATATATTAATATTAAATATATTAATATTAAATATATTATGTAAATATATAAAGTATAATATAAAATGTAATATATATAATATGTATATTGACGTTAGTCACACAGCCTGGTCGGGTTGTGTGTGTGTGTGTGTGTGTGTGTGTGTGTGTGTGTGTGTGTGTGTGTGTGTGTGTGTGT
>NW_014586102.1:1800-3095 GCF_000485595.1 Priapulus caudatus
GTTTGTTTATAATATTTGATGCAATGCAGGTTGAGGACGACCTCGTGAATAAATTATATAAATATGACGTGCATGTGCGCAGCGAAGTCTTTCGGGATGATCCTGCAGTACAGGTCGCTCGTCTGAAGGTAATTATAGTAATACGTCACATCAAGAGTGAATAATAATAGATTATATGAATCTATTATGATTCACTCCTGGTTACATTATACCGCTGATGAATTCTTTTAGTACTTGTATACGTCTATCGAGCTGATCCCCATGTCGTCTGTGTAATGAATTACTCACTGGCTTGATCAAGCAAGATTATTATATATATATATATATATATATATATATATATACNATATATATATATATATATATATATATATATATATATATAGCATAACTAAATTTTACACTCCATGTTGATTTTTAACCGTTGCGCCTTGTTTGGAACAATAGAACTAGATAGGTATTTCGAATTTCTTGCAGGCTGCAGGAGTAAGAATCATCATAGTACTAGGATTTGAGACAGAAGCAAAATTGACGATTTGTAGGGTAAGTAACATTCACCTTGTTAATCAGAACAATTATAATAATTTTTAACGCTGCTTATTACATGACAGATATTTACATAGGCAGCCAATTTTATCGGATAAAATTTTAGCAGATTGAAGAACTTGAACCTAAAGTGAGGAAGCCATTACGTATTAATTATGTAGGCATATCAAGCTGGCCTGTACGGGGCTAGGTACGTGTGGATATTGATGGGTTGGTGGAGAGTTGAAAACTGGTGGACGAAGGACGATAAGTCAATCAATTGCACAGCGTCGCAAATATACCAGGTCATAGAAGGAATGTTTACAGTCGAGGCCCAGCAGCAGCCGGAAACCAACGATTACAAGACCGTCAGTGGAAAGGTACGTAGAAGAGACAAGGAAGTAGCTACGCAACAGTGACGAAGACGCAAACGAAGACGAAGACGAAGAACGCAGACGAAGCGGCGGGCCAGGAAGCGGGGAAGAGAGAGAGTAGTCGCTCGAAAGAGACATGTAGGGTGTAGAGATTGTGCATGAACAAGACGGGAGAAGTCATAGCAGAGACGGGGTACGTTACGGAGATGACAAACCTGGACAGAAAGAAAGAGAGAGCGAGAGATAAAAAAGGAGTGAGACAGACAATCAGAAAGAAAGGGAGCGAAATATGTGGGTGGATAGAAAAAATGACCGTGTAGCCGAGCAAGTGTAAGGGAGCGTGGCAGTTTGATTGATATATATATATATATATATATATATATATATATAATAATA
>NW_014586103.1:0-3095 GCF_000485595.1 Priapulus caudatus
CACACAGTGTACACAGTAGTACATACATAGTGTGCAATACAAGTACACAGTGTACACAGTAGTACATACATAGTGTGCAATACAAGTACACAGTGTACCCAGTAGTACATACATAGTGTGCAATACAAGTACACAGTGTACCCAGTAGTACATACATAGTGTGCAATACAAGTACGCAGTGTACACAGTAGTACATACATAGTGTGCAATACAAGTACACAGTGTACACAGTAGTACATAGTGTGTAATACAAGTACAGTGTACACAGTAGTACATAGTGTGCAATACAAGCACACAGTGTACCCAGTAGTACATACATAGTGTGTAATCATCAAGTACCACCAAAGCAGTGGTACCACATAGTGGAGTGCAACCCGTACGGCGTCGTCCACCTGGTAACATCACAAGTACCATAGAGCGAGTGTACAGGACAGAAATAGTAAGGCTACTAGTGAGGTAGCGTACAATGACATGGTTACTAGACGGTCAGTGTAACAGCAGGAATGTGACAACCCGCCTCCTAACGACAGTGGAGTGTGATTGAAATTCAACTAAGTAACAGAAGCCATGTACTAGCGATCAGGAGAGTAGACTGAATACGATAGTGTGAGTGACATTACAGTAGTCGAACAGCGGTTGTACGAGTACAGTTAGTGTACGAAGCAGATACATAGTGAACTGTGAAAATAAAGGCTTGGAAGGTACATTCAGGTGTACACAGTAGTACATACCATTAGTGTTGCAAGGGTACTAAGTACACAGTGTAACGCCTAGTAGTACATAAGTGCTGAGCAATATCACAGACTGGTAATCCTGCGTGTGATCAGTGTGAGGACAGTGTAGCAGCAGTAGTACAACTAACAGAGTGTGGGTCAGGGTATGTAGCAGATACACATGTAAGCACGCATGATGTACAGTCAGTATAATGTGAGAAGTAGTTCGTGCAAATACAGCCCTCACGGGTCATGTGATACCACACAGTAGTACATGTAGCGGATAGGTTGTACAGAATTATGGCAGTGTTACAAAGGCAGTGGTAGCACAGGTTATAGTACGACATACAAAGCTTACTGTAGCAAGTACGCTGGTACCACAGTGTTAGCACGGCAGTAAGTACAGCGTAGGTGTGTAATACGAAGTACAGCATCGCAGGTACACAGTAGACATACATTAGTGAACAATATCAGTGGTACACCTGCAGTGTAAGCACACGTAGTACAGGTAGTCTACAATAGGTGTTGGTAAATAACGAAGTACGCCAGATGGTACCATAGATAGGGGTGAGCATAGACATAGTGTGTAGTAATACAAGTACGGGCGGCCGGTTGGTACCCAATAGTGGAGGTACCATTATGTGTGCGAGATACATAGTAGCAGCGGAGACCAGTGTAGCAGCAGGTGAGTACATGAGCATAAGTGCCGTGGTAGATACAAGTGAACACAGTGTACGATAGTAGTAGCATAGTGTGTCGCAATTACCAAGTACAACGACAGTGTACACAGTAAGTGAGCATTTACATAGTGTGTAATAACAAGATAACAGCCAATTGTAGCATAGTAGTACATAGTGTTGATTAATACAAAGTACATCAGTGTAGCGACAGATAGTACATACATAGTGTGTAATGAGCAAGTATCACGGGCAGTGTACATAGTAGTAGGCATAGTGTGTAAAATACAAAGTACATGATCAGTGTAGCACAAGTTAGTAACATTACATCGTGTGGTAATACAAGTTTCTACACAGGTGTAACATAAGTAGTAAATAGTGGGGTGCAAATACAAGTACACAGTGTAAGCACAGTAGTACATAGTGTGTAATAGCAGTTACGGTCAGTGTACACAGTTCAGTACATAGTGTGTAAATACAAGTACACAGTGTAAGCAGCAGTAGTAACATACATAATAGTGGTGTAAATAACACAAGGTACACAAGTGAGTATCATAGTAGTACAGTAGTGTGCAACTACAAGTATACACAGTGGTCACACAGCTAGTAACATACATAGTGTGTAATAGCAATGTAAGCAGGCAGTGTACACAGTAGTACCATAAGCGTTGGTGTAATGACAAGTACGCAGTGTAGCAGTGTAGGTAGTAGCATAGTGTGTTAAATACCAGTACGGTGCAGTAGTACACAAGTAGTAGCATAGCATAGGTGTGTATACAAAGTGAAACACATTGGTACATCGAGCAAGTACATACATATTGTGTAATACATAGTAGCACAGGTGTAACAAGATGCCGCAGCTTTTAGTTATAGCGGCTTAACCGATGTATATAATATATAATATATGATATATATATATTATATTATTTTTTTTATGTATTCCATTTACTACATGAGCCGGCCACGCAGCATTTATCTATCTGACCCTCTAAGTTGTTTGTGTCTGCCATGCCGTTAGCCCCACTCAAACATATAGACCGCCCTACACGCGCTCACTCTTCCCGCCTTAATCATGATCAACTCTCAAGTTGCCACCCTACCCCACTTAATCGATCGCAAACTCGGACAACCTTGGTCCGGGAAATACCATCCTGCCCATCGCCACCCGCTAATATTTAGACGCGCTATTCCCATCCTGCAACGCCGCCACCGGCGCCCATAATTGTTAGACCCCATAAACGCTCCACTCGCAAGGCCGGGGCCTAATATTTAGACCCTAGTCCCGTCGCGCCCCCACGGCTAAGAGGCGGGCCCCCGGGGCCGTAAGCAGTGTTGAGAGCCAGACCTCCGACGGGCCCGATGCCTCGTAGAGTGTAGGGTTCACGGCCCTACTACCTCCACCCACCGCCGCCGTAATATGTGAACCCTGGATATGCCGTACGAGCTCGGCAAAGCCTCCCTAATATTTTAGGACCCGCATAGCCTCCGGCGGCCCGACCCGGACCGTAACGATTTAAAGACCGCCCAATACCGTGCGCACCCGCCGATGCCTGCGTAATGAGTGCTCAGCCGGCCAGAGTGGACCGGTCCGCGACAGCGAGACGGCCGCGTAGCATTATTTATGAAGCCGCGGGAGCACCAGGTCGTCACGCCCGAAGCGGCGCTGCCGTCGACCTCGCGACCCTGGCTCGGAGATGGATTTACC
>NW_014586104.1:2605-3093 GCF_000485595.1 Priapulus caudatus
TGTGCGTGTGTGTGTGTGTGTGTGTGTGTGTGTGTGTATGTGTGTGTGTATGCGTGCGTGCGTGTGTGTGTACGTGCGTGCGTGCGTGTATGTGTAGTGTGTGTGTGTAGGTGAGCGATAGCTTACGTCGGTAGTTCATGTTTGTCATCAGCTCGTTACGCTGTCATAATTACAACGCCATCATGCCCCGTTGCCTGCTGGCAAACTCCGATATACTAACTAATAAAAGCTTAAACGACTCTTAATGAGTGGACACGTTAATGAACCTTCCCGCTGACTCTCAGAGATTGATGCGCGCGCACGTGCGTGCGTGCGTGCGTTTGTGTGCGTGCGTGCATGCGCGCGGGCGGGCGTGCGGGCGTGTGTATAAGGCGAAGAGAGAAAGGGTGAGATGGGGAGTAAACGAGTTGTAACGGGTAAGAAGGAATGTAACACAAATGAGCGCGCGCACACACACTCACACGCGTACACACACACGCGCGCGCGCG
>NW_014586105.1:0-1794 GCF_000485595.1 Priapulus caudatus
AGAGAGGAGGGATGTGCGTACACTGTGAGAGAGGAGTGAGAGAGGAGGGATGTACGTACACTGTGAGAGAGGAGAGAGAGAGGAGGGATGTACGTACACTGTGAGAGAGGAGGAGATGTGCGTACACTGTGAGAGAAGAGTGAGAGAGGAGGGATGTGCGTACACTGTGAAAGAGGAGGGATGTGCGTACACTGTGAGAGAGGAGTGAGAGAGGAGGGATGTACGTACACTGTGACAGAGGAGTGAGAGAGGAGGAATGTACATACACTGTGAGAGAGGAGAGATGTGCGTACACTGTGAGAGAGGAGTGAGAGAGGAGGGATGTACGTACACTGTGAAAGAAGAGGGATGTGCGTACACTGTGAGAGAGGAGTGAGAGAGTAGGGATGTACATACACTGTGAGAGAGGAGTGAGAGAGGAGGAATGTACGTACACTGTGAAAGAGGAGGGATGTGCGTACACTGTGAGAGAGGAGTGAGAGAGGAGGGATGTACGTACACTGTGAAAGAGGAGGGATGTGCGTACACTGTGAGAGAGGAGTGAGAGAGGAGGGATGTACGTACACTGTGAGAGAGGAGTGAGAGAGGAGGAATGTACGTACACTGTGAGAGAGGAGTGAGAGAGGAGGAATGTACGTACACTGTGAGAGAGGAGAGAGAGAGAGGAGGGATGTACCTCTCTCTCCTCTCTCACAGTGTACAGGGATGTACTTACACTGTGAGAGATGAGTGAGAGAGGAGGGATGTACATACACTGTGAGAGATGAGTGAGAGAGGAGGGATGTAATCTCTCACAGTGTATGAGTGAGAGAGCGAAGAGAGATGTACGTACACTGTGAGAGAGGAGAGAGAGAAAAAGAGGGATGTACGTACAGTGTGAGAGAGAAGAGAGAGAGAGAGGAGGGATGTATGTACACTGTGAGAGAGGGGAGAGAGAGAGGATGGAAGCGAACACTGTGAGAGAGGAGAGAGAGAGCGAGGAGAGATGTACGTACACTGTGAGAGAGGAGAGAGAGAAAAGAGGGATAGTAGCGTACAGTGGAAGAGAGAAGAAAGAAGAGAAGAGGTAGGGATTATGGTACGAACTGTGGAGGAGAGGAGTGAGAGAGGAGGGATGTACGTACACTGTGAGAGATGAATGAGAGAGCGAGGAGAGATGTACGTACACTGTGAGAGAGGAGAGAGAGAGGAAGGATGTACGTACACTGTGAGAGAGGAGTGAGAGAGGAGGAATGTACATACACTG
The DNA here is from genome assembly GCF_000485595.1 of Priapulus caudatus. NCBI lineage: Eukaryota > Metazoa > Priapulida > Priapulimorpha > Priapulimorphida > Priapulidae > Priapulus > Priapulus caudatus. The sequence continues at coordinate 1,247 of NW_014586105.1, forward strand.
TGAGAGAGGAGTGAGAGAGGAGGGATGTACTTACACTGTGAGAGATGAGTGAGAGAGGAGGGATGTACATACACTGTGAGAGATGAGTGAAAGAAGAGGAGGGATGTACATACACTGTGAGAGATGAGTGAGAGAGCGAAAAGAGAGATGTAACGCCGTACAACTGTGAGAGAAGGAGTAGAAGAGAAAAAAGGATGTACGTACAGTGTGAGAGAGAAGAGAGAGAGAGAGGAGGGATGTATGTACACTGTGAGAGAGGGGAGAGAGAGGAGGGATGTACGTACACTGTGAGAGAGGAGAGAGAGAGCGAGGAGAGATGTACGTACACTGTGAGAGAGGAGAGAGAGAGAGGAGGGATGTACATACACTGCGAGAGAGGAGAGAGAGAGGAGGGATGTACGTACACTGTGAGAGAGGAGTGAGAGAGGAGGGATGTACGTACACTGTGAGAGATGAGTGAGAGAACGAGGAGAGATTGTACGTACACTGTGAGAGAGGGGAGAGAGAGGAGGGATGTACGGTTCATGTGTGAGAAAAGGGGAGAGAGA
>NW_014586105.1:2601-3093 GCF_000485595.1 Priapulus caudatus
CTTGCCTCTGCTGTATTGTTCCTCCTGTAGCTTGTCTGTCATGGTTATCGATGTATTTTTCTGATGGGATGACTCGGTAAATGCAGTGACTTCCCATATACTACAATAAAACATACAACAAAAACATCAGCAGTGAACAAACCCACGATGTGGTTTAGGTTACCATCATGTGAACACCTACCGCATGCATGCAACTGTCCTTATTTTTAAAATGGTGCTGCACGGTTACTGATGAATCAGGAAAAGTAAAACATGAACATAAGATAACAGAAGAGAACTAGAGAGAAATTGAGAGTGTATTTGTGTGTGTACATGTGTGTGTGTGTGTGTGTGCGCGCGCGTGTGTGTGTGTGTGTGTATGTGTGTGCGTGTGTATTTGTGTGTGTACATGTGTGTGTGTGTGTGTGTGTGTGTGTGTGTGTGTGTGTGTGTGTGTGTGTGTGTGTGTGTGTGTGTGTGTGTGTGTGTGTGTGTGTGTGTGTGTGTGTGTGT
>NW_014586106.1:0-585 GCF_000485595.1 Priapulus caudatus
CTATACAGTGGATAGAGGGGAAGCTGGTGAGTGCATGCAGTGGATAGAGGGGAAGCTGGTGAGTGTATACACTATACAGTGGATAGAGGGGAAGCTGGTGAGTGCATGCAGTGGATAGAGGGGAAGCTGGTGAGTGTATACAGTGGATAGAGGGGAAGCTGGTGAGTGCATACAGTGGATAGAGGGGAAGCTGGTGAGTGTATGCAGTGGATAGAGGGGAAGCTGGTGAGTGTATACAGTGGATAGAGGGGAAGCTGGTGAGTGTATACAGTGGATAGAGGGGAAGCTGGTGAGTGTATACAGTGGATAGAGGGGAAGCTGGTGAGTGCATACAGTGGATAGAGGGGAAGCTGGTGAGTGTATACAGTGGATAGAGGGGAAGCTGGTGAGTGTATGCAGTGGATAGAGGGGAAGCTGGTGAGTGTATACAGTGGATAGAGGGGAAGCTGGTGAGTGTATACAGTGGATAGAGGGGAAGCTGGTGAGTGCATGCAGTGGATAGAGGGGAAGCTGGTGAGTGCATGCAGTGGATAGAGGGGAAGCTGGTGAGTGTATACAGTGGATAGTGGGGAAGCTGGTGAGTGT
>NW_014586106.1:1470-3093 GCF_000485595.1 Priapulus caudatus
GAGAGAGAGAGAGGGAAAGAGGGAGAGAGAAATACAGAGAGTGAGAAAGAGAGAGGAAGAGATGCGAGTGACTCACGTCGGGTGATCATTAACTACCCGATTCGTGGGGGAATTTTTATTTCTGCAGAGCATTTAGATTTTTTTTACCATAAACGTAATTTTCTAACGTAACTTGTCCTAATTGTTCCTTGTTCCCAATTCCTCGTCAGAGCGCAGATACTCCAGGAACGACTCGCGCAGCTGCGGAACCGATACGACCAGGGGCTCGTTCTCGCGCTGAACAAGCGAACGTTCACGACCGAGCAGGTGACCGTGCGGCGGACGACGGAGGTCGTGTCGGAGATGCGCATCGTCGAAACAAACGTCGTCTTCAAGAACGTGCAGGAGTGCATGCAGTGGATAGAGGGAAAGCTGGTGAGTGTATGCAGTTAAGTGAGGAGTTTGCTAGGTAGTTTCCCCTGAAGACATCGCAATATGAAAGGTGCCTCATGACACGGATCGTGTCATCACACCCCCACCTACTACTACCCACACTTACCTACATCCGTCATACTCTTGTTTTTGTTTTTTGTTGTTTGTTGTTTGTTGTTTGTTTGCACCAAGCCATTGTTTGTTTGCCCGCAGACTTACTTTATCACACACTCCACTGCCCACACTACGGCTACGCACCTCCGTCACGCCCTTGTCCAATTTCCCCTTTTAATGATAGTCACCCCATCGTTTGTTACCTCCGCAACGGAGTGCAGGAGGTAATGTGACACCGACTCCGTGTGATGTTCGTGTGTGTGGTGTAGCCAGCAGCGAGCACAGCACAGCAGCGGATCTCGAATTCAGCACCGCAGCTCGCCTAGTCCGCCCAGTCAGCAGCGAGCATGTCGCCTTACGAACTGTCCAGACCGCAGCACAGCAGCGAGCGCAGCTGTTATACACATGTAATACAGTTACGCTCCGGCGAGGTATGCACTCTTTTTGAGTGCCCTCTGTCTAGTTTGTTCTTTGTTTGTGTTTGTTGTTTGTTTGCATATCAAGCATTCGTTTTTCCCTCCCGCACACAGATGGAAGTCGAGTCGTCCAAGTGGGGGGACGACCTGCCCTCCGTGCAGCACTTCCTCTCTACCCACCGCCATCTTCACACCGAGGTCGTCAAGTTCAGGACGCGCGCCGACCAGTGCGTCGCCGCGAAGAACACGCTGAAGCCCACGGAGACCAAGCTCTACGTGCAGCTGCTGGGGAAGATGGAGGCCCTCTACACCCAGCTACTCGTACGTCATCATCTTTGTTGTTCGACGGCGGCGGTTTCATTGTTGTTGTTGTCATCGTCGTCGGCGATGTCGTCGTGTTGCAAGTCTGAGCAGTGCGGCGCGGTAGTGCATGCGGCACGGTGCTACTGTGTGGCTGTGGTGGTGGTGATGGCGGTGGTCGTTGGTTTAGAATGATCATCAAAACGTCACGTTTCATATTCGAGAAGTTTGAAGTTTCAAAGTCGTCGCGAAACAAATCTCGCATCGGCGCGTACTTACGTAGCCAGCTCTCATGCAGCGATGTTATTACACGCATTCCTATCTCTCTTTCTTTCTCTCTACCACTCTCTTTTTCTCTCTCTCTCTCTCTCTCTCTCTCTCT
>NW_014586107.1:0-1620 GCF_000485595.1 Priapulus caudatus
AAGTGCCGTACTTGCTATTAGCAAATGTATAGCTTAGTTATCTTTGTAGAAATCGTGTGGCCAACTAAATTGTGATTCATGGCGTGTGTGTGTGTGTATATATAATCATTACAAACTCGCCGCAGTGTGTGCGTTGAGCTACGAGTACACTACTGATTATTTTAGTGATTTATTAATTAATTGGCAGGGTTCTGCCCACGGTGGGCGGCGGTGGGCGGGTGTGCCCGGCACTCACGGTTGCCGCCCGGCACTATAAACGAGTCTCTGCCCGGCACTAATTTTTGTTCAGATAAAAAAATAAAATATAAAAAATTTGTCAGTCTGATATATGGGCTTTTTATTGCTCAGAATGCAGGAAATTGAGTTTCAGACTATCCAAAATCAAAAATTGTTTGGGTGGGGGCATGGTCCCGGACCCCCCTAGATTGGCTTCGCGCCTACGGCGATTGCATCTTGCGACTTCGTCGCAACTGGATGCGCCCGGCACTAAAAAATCCTGGGCAGAACCCTAACTTGGTGGTTGTAAATGTATTGTATATACATGTATGATGTATGTATTTTTGGGAAGGGACAGACATCTATTAGTATTATGAGATGAACCCAAGAGAAGATTACGGGATTATTATGCGGTACCGGCGGAACTAATCCGCAGCGCGGCGCTGATCGTCAACTCGGTTATTCAATGCAGTTGTGATTGTAAACACTTTAGTCAGGTCCCTTAGCTTCATGATCGTTACAGAGCTGACAAAAGCATCAAACTTGGCACAGTTGTAGCCTATGGCAGTACTATAAATATTAGAGGGGGTGCCCAATGTAGATATTCCTTAGAAGAGAATTACAGATGATTAAATGTTCGAACCGCGCCCACCTGTACTGGCGCATTGCTGTTAACCCCCGCTCATACGCTATTGCGCTAGAGGCGGCATGAAAGTGTATTAACTCTCATATCTCGCGAACGAATTGAGCTACATTTCTAGAAATCTAGATACATATAAACACATGTCTTAGCTATAATCCCCGTAAATTTTGAGTTTATTGAATTACGAATAGTTTAATTAATTACCAAAAATATACGCACGGTATCGCTCTATAGGCTAATATATATATACACGCGGCTATGGCCCGTAGGATTGTGTACTAACTCTAATATCTCGCGAAGGATTTGGGTTACATTTCTAAAATTCTAGATACCTATAAACACATCCCTTAGCTATGGTCTCTGTAAATTTTGAGTTTGTTAAAGCACGAATAGTTTAATTAATTACCAAAAATATACGCACGGTATCGCTCATAGGCTAATATATACGCGCGGCTATGGCCCGTAGGATAGTGTACTAACTCTAATATCTGGCGAAGGATTTGAGTTACATTTCTAAAATTCTAGATACCTATATAGAGTCATAGACACATGTCTTAGCTATACTCTCTGTGAATGTTGAGTTTATTGACGCACGATTAGTCAATATATTAGCAAATATATGTGCACGGAAGTGAATTCCAGATGATTAAATGTCCGAACCACCCGACTCCGAACCCCCCTGCCGCGCCCGCCTGTACTGTGTGTACTGGCGCATTGTACAGCTTGTACATGTATTGGCATTGTAGACAGGCGGGCGCGGC
>NW_014586107.1:2802-3093 GCF_000485595.1 Priapulus caudatus
TAGACTTTAGGGTGACGATAACTTAGGTAGACTTTAGGGCGACGGTAGCTTAGGTAGACTTTATAGCGACGGTAGCTTAGGTAGCCTTTAGGGCGATGATAACTTAGGTAGACTTTAGGGTGACGATAACTTAGGTTGACTTTAGGGTGACGATAACTTAGGTTGACTTTAGGGTGACGATAACTTAGGTAGACTTTAGGGCGACGGTAGCTTAGGTAGACTTTAGGGCGACGGTAGCTTAGGTAGACTTTAGGGCGACGGTAGCTTAGGTAGACTTTAGGGCGACGGTAG
>NW_014586108.1:0-512 GCF_000485595.1 Priapulus caudatus
TGTGTGTGTGTGTGTGTGTGTGTGTGTGTGTGTGTGTGTGTGTGTGCGCGCGTGTGCGTGTGTGTGTATGTGTGTGCCGACTGCGCGCGTGTGTATGCGCGCGTGTGTATGTGGGTGGATGCGTGCGTGTGTGTACACATGTGTGTACGCGTGTTACCTTTCTACAGTTTACACAATACATCGGTAGGATGGCTTGGAATAGCATGATCATATAAATGCACACTTGGGTCTACTGAGTCTAAGCATAATGAATACTCCGATCAATATTTTAATCAAAGTGTATGTCGACAGAGCAACGGGTACTATATAGCCGAAACAATGAGCGAAAACCTCGCTATACATGATGTTTAACTATTTATATCGTCAAAATGGCCGTCGCCGTGTTTGCTACATGGTACCGACAAGAGCGTGGCACCGAGCTCGCATTAACTGCTTGTTTAAAATTCTATGCTAACATTGTATAAAGCGGGAGCGGTGCGTGCGTGCTTGATGCCCGTGTGCGTGCGTGCTTG
>NW_014586108.1:1737-3092 GCF_000485595.1 Priapulus caudatus
GCTTGATGACCGAGTGCGTGCGTGCTTGATGACCGCGTGCGTGCGTGCTTGATGACCGAGTGCGTGCGTGCTTGATGACCGCGTGCGTGCGTGCTTGATGCCCGTGTGCGTGCTTTCATGTATGCTCGCGTGCGTGCGTGCGTGCTTGATGACCGTGTGCGTGCGTGCGTGTGTCGTCGTGCGTGCTGGCGTGCGTGCGTGCGTGCTTCCGTGTGTGCGTGCGTGCGTGCTTGCATGTATGGTCGCGTGCGTGCGTGCTTGATGACCGAGTGCGTGCTTGCATGTATGGTCGCGTGCGTGCGTAATACTTCTTGGTGTGCGTGAGTAGATATTGTGTAATACACATTGGCATGCGTGAATAGAGTACTGTGTAATACATCTGTACTAACCACGCTAAGATACGAACGAAGTACTCGAAATCAATGTTAGCATTACAACGCTGCAGCACTTGAAAACAACAACACTGTTTCCCGTCCCTCGGTGATCTCGGGTTCGGGGGTTGGCGGCGGGGTTGATACTGACGAAGCTTTGATGCTGCGCCTCCGTGTCGATGGTGGCGGTAGAGGCGGCTTCCCCTTCTCCCTCTCCTTCTCCTCTCGTCTCCTGCTCGGCTTCCGAGTCTTAACAGGAATCTTCGACACGGCGTGAGTCTTCGTCGTCTCCATCGTCGTCTCTCGATCGCGCTTCTCGATTCTCCGTCGGTCGGCGTCTCTCCCGGCGGTCGCTTTCTCGGCGGCTGCCATCCGTCCGGCGGCGGCGGGCACGTCACGAGGTTTCGCTCCTGGTTTGCTCCTCGTTCTTTTGTGCTGATGATGCGTAGATCGACCGTCGGAATGCGGCGATCGCTCCTCCTTCCCGAGCTGCCTAGGTGGCGCTGCCTTCTCGGCGCTGTTTGACGCGCGCGAACCCTGGGGCGCTCCGTACTTCTCGCTGAAGTGTGACTGGAGATCGATCTGCCTGTACTTTATGTCGTGCATCTCCTGTGATTAGATAAATAATAAAACGGGCCGCCGCCGCCGCCGCCGCCGCAGGCAGAGGTTCCTCACCGCGCCGCGATGCAGCAAGGATCTCCGACGCAGACGCGAGTAACCGTGGCAACGGCGAGCGATCCACGGCGGCGACGCATGGCGGAGGTAGGAGCGACACCCATGACGACGCAGCAGATGTAGATAACAAGGGCGTAACCGAGGACGTGACGAACACGGGGACGGATAGAACAGGGAACGACGACAGTGATGACAGAGGAGGGGGAGGAGGAGGAGTAGGAGGAGGTGTAGGTGGAGGAGGAGTAGGAGGAGGAGGAGGAGGAGTAGGAGGGGGAGGAGGAGGAGGAGGAGGAGGAGGAGGTGGAGGAG
>NW_014586109.1:0-1048 GCF_000485595.1 Priapulus caudatus
ATTTGTATATATATAAATTATGTATATTTGTATATATATATATTATGTAATATATGAATGTATAACTATGGTTTTATTTATTTATTTATTCTTTTTTTTTCATTGCATAACATATATGTCGTAGCACACATGATAGCGATAATACAGCTCCCTAGGAACAAATAATATAATGCATAAATAATAATTATGTATTAAATTCGAAAACACAATGAAAAAGAAAATAATAACCCAATTCGATAAGGATATTAAAATCCCAAATGAATTAGAACAAGGAGAAATTTTAATAAAGTAACTTAATCTTGCCATCTTTTGTCTACTACGCGCAAATGCGTTGAATAGAAGATGTAAGATATATATATATATATATATATATATATATNAAGAGCGCTGACGTGACGTTATGTGTGTGTAATTAAAAAAGTGTTTGTCCAACTTGCGAGAAGGGAGCCATCGTTGAGCGATGCATGGGCAGCGAGGTGGTGCGTCGCAGCCTCACACATAATCCGCACGCGGGCAGGTATGAGACGTGCAGACGCGCCTCTGGCTGGCATCGCACCCGCATATACGAAGTCCTTTTGGGACCGAGATGCAGATACACAGACTAACAGGATGAGTGGTGTCTAACAGCTCCGAATTTTATATCTGCCGGAATAATGTTGCGCAGCTCGAGTGAGATGCGGCTGGCGGCTAACTCGTGAATGCAAGTCAAATTTGTTTTTTTCCGATGTTGCGCGTAGCAGAGTAATGGCTATTACGCGTTCTCCCGAGACACACTGGTTTCTTATAAACAGAAGAAGCGGAACAAGAGCAAAGAATCGCATAATGGAATAGTTCCATTAGAACGCTTCTTCGTTCAAAATGGCGTTGCCGGTGCGGGAAATTGATTGATTGATTGATTAATCGATCGATTGATTGATTGATTGTTTTGTTTGATTTATTTATTTATTGAGTGAGTGAGTGACACGCGCACACACACACACACACACACACACACACACACACACACACACACACACACACACACACACACACACACACACACACACAC
>NW_014586109.1:2584-3092 GCF_000485595.1 Priapulus caudatus
TGTGTGTGTGTGTGTGTGTGTGTGTGTGTGTGTGTGTGTGTGTGTGTGTGTGTGTGTGTGTGTGTGTGTGTGTGTGTGTGTTTGATGCACTTGATAGTTGATACGGTGATACATGAACCTTCGTTCACCAGTAAATTGTCCGGGTTTATATTAACGCGCGTAATACATGCCAAAGTTACACGTTAACCGCAGCAGCTAACTGAACGTTAATATACCAATAAACTACGAAACCTCCCCGGCGTCTCTTTTAACCAACGCTGGCCCGCGCCTGGCTCGCGCGCGCCGGCTGTGCTAACAAAAAAACCTCTGTTAATATTCGAACCGGAAACTTTCGAAACGAACTCACGGCGTTAAAATTCTTGAGAATGCTCGGGCGTTCGTTGTAATTCGCCCGGCGCCCGCCAGGCCCTCTGCGGACCTGCCTTGCCGTCAAGTATCTCTCATCTCGTGGGAGGCGTTGTGTCCGCGGCGGCGCTGCAGTGGCTTCACTCATGCAAATACGGAACCA
>NW_014586110.1:0-3092 GCF_000485595.1 Priapulus caudatus
GAGAGAGAGAGAGAGAGAGAGAGAGAGAGAGAGAGAGAGAGAGAGAGAGAGAGAGAGAGAGAGAGAGAGAGAGAGAGAGAGAGAGAAGCGCGCGCGAGAGAGAGAGAGAGATCGAAGTTAGAGAAAGAGAAAGAAAAAGAAAGAAAGAGAGAGAGAAAGCTGTTTCATTTGCAGGCATGCAATCGTAGCCCTCACCAGCAGCTGCTGGTCGCAGTAAAATCGCGTCTCTGCCGCTGCTGCTGCTGCCGTATGTGCTACTCGTAGAACGATCGCCAATTCTGCGTAATTTTTCTGATGACGGCCAAGCGAGTGAGTGAGGGGTGGGGGTGGGGGTGGGTTGTGGGTGTGGGAGGGGTGGGGGGTGACGCCTCGTCAAGAATGACGCCATATTGCAAAGGTTGCCGTCCGTGACGGCGTTAGAGTGCGCCGAGCGAGCGTGCGTGCGATAGAGCGTGCGTGCGTGCGTGCGTGCGATAGAGCGTGCGTGTGTGTGTGCGTGCGTGCTTGCTTGCGTGCGTGCCTGCGTGCGTGCGATAGAGCGTGGACGTGCGTGTGAGAGAGCGTGCATGCTTGCGTGCGGAGAGGTTCGACGTCTAGAGAGCTCTCGTGTTAATCGGGCAGTCTCTCGTGCATGTGTGTGTGGGTGTGTGTGTGCGTGTGCGTGTGCGTGTGTAAAACGTGTGTGTGTGTGTGTAGCTGTGTGTGCTGGTGGTGTGCGTGTGTGCGTGTGCGTGTGCGTGTGGCGTGTGCGTGTGGTAGTGTGTGTGGCGTGGTGTGTGTGTGTGTGTGCGGTGTGTTGGTGTGTGTGCGTGTGTGTGTGTGTGTGTGGCGTAGTGTTGCGTGTGTGTCGGTGTGTTGTGTGTGTTGTGCGTGTGCGTGTGTGGTGGTGCGTGTGCGTGTGCGTAATAGCGTGTGCGTGTGCGTGTGCGTGTGTGTGTGGTGTGTGTGTTTGTGTCTATGTTGTGATGGCATGTGCGTGTGCGTGTGGCGTGTTGCGCGTGTGGCGTGTGCGTGTGCGTGTTGCGTGTGCGTGTGCGTGTGCGTGTGGCGTGTGCGTGTGGCGTGTGCGTGTGCGATGTGCGTGGTGCGTGTGCGTTGGCGTGTGCGTGAGTGCGTGTGCGTGGTGGCGTGTGTGTGTGTTGTGTTTTGTGTCTACGTGTGGCGCTGTTAAAGTTCGATAACTTGGTAATAAGAGAGTCCATTTGTTTCGCCCGTGTAAAGCGCTATTGTTATTATAATCTCGTGATGTTTTATGACATATCAACGCCCCAGTAGCGGCAGCAGTAAACAGTAGCCCGCCGCATCCAAGAAGCAAGGCAGCAGCAGCAGTCAGCAGCAACAGCAAGCAACAGCAGCAGCACATCACCATCATACATCAGCAAGCAGCAGTAGCCGCAGCAGCAGACAGCACAGCAGCAACAGCAGCAGCAGCAGCAGCAGTAGCAGCATCGACCATCACCATTAGCAGGCAGGCAGGCAGCAGCAAGCATCACCATCAATCATCATACACGCAGCAGTAGGCAGCAGCGGAAAAAAAAAAGGGGGGGGGGACCCCCCGCCCGCCCCCCCCCCCGGCCCCCCCCGCCGTCCCCCCCCGCCCCCGCGCCCCCCCCCCCCCCGCCCCCCCGCCCCCCTCCCGCCGCTACCGCGCTCGCCCGGCCCCCGCGCCCCGCGCCCGCCTCCCGGCCCCCCGCCCGCCCGCACCCCGCCCGCCGCCCCCCCCCCGCCGCCCCCCAAAAAAAAAAAAGGGCCCCCCCGCCCCCCGCCCCCCGCCCCCGGCCGCCCGCCCCCCGCCCCGCCCGCCGCGCCCCCCCCCCCCCCGCCCCGCCCCGCCCGCCCCGCCCCCAGCCGCAGCAGTCAACCATCACCATGCACCATCACCAATTAGCAGCAGCACAGCATCACCATCACCATCACCATCAGCCATCGCCATCACCGCATCAGCAGCAGACAGGCAGCAATACAGCAGCAGCAACGCAGCAGCAGCAATCCACACATCACCATCACGCATCATCAGCAAAAGGCACAGCAGCAGCAGCAGCAACAGGCAGCAGGCATCAACCATGCACCATCACCATCATCAGCAGGCAGCAAGCAGCAGCAGCAAGCAGCAGGGCTGAAATGCGCGCTGTCGTGATTACAATATAGTCCCGAGGGCCGCGAGCAGAGAACGCGCGCAAGAACAGGCACCGCCAGCGCCAATCTCTCTCCTCACATCCGCCATGCTATATTACTTACAATATCGCAACACAGTACGGTGTCGCGGCGTGCCAAACTGATGAAGTCCAATACCGCCATGGACGCTGCTGGAACAGCCGTGCGAATGGAATGGAGGTAGAGGGAGAGGGAGAGAGAAGGGAGAGGAAGGGGAGAGGAAGGGATGGGGGGGAGAGGGAAGGGAGAGGGAGAGAAAGAGAGGGACAGGGAGAGAGAGGGGAGGGAGAGATATAGTAAGAGAGAGAGAGCCGAAAAGAGAAAGAATGGGAAACGAAAGAGAGCGAAGCGAGAGAGGAAAGAGAAAGAAGAGAGAGAGAGAGAGAGAGAGAGAGAGAAAGAGAAGAGAGAGCTAAGCAGAGAGAGAGAGGAGAAGAGAGAGAGAGAGAGAGAAGAGAGAGAGAGAAGAAGAGAGGCGAGAGAGAGAAGAGACAGAGAAGAGAGAGCGAGAGAGAGAAGAGAAGAGCGAGAGAGAAGAGACGAAGAGAGAGAGAGAGAGAGAGAGAGAGAGAGAGAGAGAGAGAGAGAGAGAGAAGAGAGAGAGAGAAAGAGACAGAGAGAAAAAGCGAGAGAGAGAGAGAGAGACAGAGAGAGAGCGAGAGCAAGAGAGAGGCGAGAGAGCAAGAGAGCGAGAGAGAGATCAAGAGAGAGAGAGAGAGAGGCGAGAAAGAGAAGACAGAGAGAGAGAGAGAGAAAGAGAGAGAGAATATCTAATTCGTCTAGCTTCGTTCAGACCCATCCACCGTATAATAATCCACACTCACGCGAGATCCCGCGCGAGATCCCGGAGATATCGCCGAAAATTCTTTCGGCAGTCGACCGAAAGATCATTTGTGGCAAGCCATTACTTGGTGGTCGTAAATGGCTAATCACCGACA
>NW_014586111.1:0-3091 GCF_000485595.1 Priapulus caudatus
CATCCGACTCCAAACCGGTAATATCGATAGCGGACCACATCGACATCGATTTCGATTTCACGCATGCGAATCATTCGCAATTCACCGCATCGAAATGCATTCAGAATTCAACCGCAGCAATATCGAATGCATTCGATTCACGAGCCATCGAATGACCTGCCATCCCGCAGATGATTCGATCGTGAATGCGAAATGATTCGATGAACGTGAATCGAATGATTCCGATCGCGTGAAGTCGAATGATTCGATGCACATTCGATTCACGGCAATGCGAATGATTCGATGTCACAGGCATCGAATCATATCGGATTCACGGCATCGAATGATGCCAATCGAATGACTTCGATGCGTGAATCGAATGAAACCTCGATGCCGTGAATCGGCGAAGTGACCTCAGAAATGGGACGATGAATCGCATGACTTCCGAGCGTGACTCACGAATGAGTCGATGGCGTAGACATCCGAAATGAATCTCGATGCCGCTCGACACTTGAAATGATGCACTCGAATCATTCGATATCAACGCATCGAACTCTCCATTCGACTTCCCACGATCGAATCATTCAGATTCACGGCATCGAATCAATTCGAATTCACAGGCATCGGAATCATTCGATGCATCATTCGAGTGCGTGACATCGAAATGATTCGAATGCGTGAATCGACATGAATTCCGGTGCGTGAAAAATCGAAAGTGATTCGACTGCGTGAATGCCGAATGATTCGAACTGCATCATTCGATTCACGCATCGAATGCATTACGATCACGCATATCGGACACTCATTCGCTATTCCACCCGCATCGAACCTCGATGCACTGCGATCGACTCTGAGTGCGTGACACTCACACCTCCGATCCCCTCGACCTGCGCTCGAATCGAAATGATTCGATGCGTGAAATGCGAAATGAATTCGATGGCGTGAATCGAATGAGATTTCGATGCGTGATCGAATGATGGCAATCTTTTCAATCATTCGATTCGCGCATCGAAATCATTCAGATTCACAGCATTCGAATCATTCGTATTCAGCGCATCGAATGATTCGAATGCATCATTCGATGGCGTGAAGTGCGAAATGATCTCGATGGCGTGAATCGAATGATTGATGCGTGAATCGAATGATGCAATCGAAATCATTCGAATTCAGTGCAATCGAATGCATCTGCGATCACGCATCGAATCATTCGATTCACGGCGAAATCGAATGATGCTCACGAATCATTCGAAGTGCGTTGAATCGAATGACTTCGATGGCGTGAATCGAATGACTCCGAATGCGTGAATCGAAATGATTCGATGCGTGAATCGAAACTGATTCGATGCATCGAGGTCCGATTCACGGCATGTCGAATCATTGAATTCAGCGCATCACGAATGATGGCAGCTCGAATGATTCGATGCGTGAATCCGAATGGATTCGATGCGTGAATCGAATGATTGCGATGAGATCTCCGATTGCGTGAATCGAAATGATATCGGATGCGCGCGTGAATCGACATGTGAATCGATGCGTGAATCGAATGATGCAATGCAATCATTCGATTTCAGCCGCATCGAATGATTCGATTCCAAGCAGCGCATCGAATGATGGCCATGAATCAATTGCGATTCACCTAGCATCGAATGGAATTTGAATCACTGAAATTATGAAACAGAATAACACACGCATAGTGCCACGGCGATGTCCATCGCGTGAGAGGCTGGCAACACAAAAACAAACACTGGAGCTCCGTAGTCAGTAGGCAGCCAGCAGGCAGCAGCAAGCAGGCAGGCAGCAGCAGTAGTAGTAGGAGTGAGCAGTAGGCAGGTGCAGCAGTAGCAGCAGTAGTAGTAGGGCAGCAAGGCAGCAGGGCAGTAGTAGGCAGCAGGCAGGCAGCAGGCAGCAAGCAGTAGTACAGGGCAGCAGCAGGCAACAGCAGCAGGCAGGCAAGACAGTCAGTAAGTAGCAGCAGAGCAGCAGGCAGGCATAACAGCAGAAGGCAGCTAGTCGCTAGCGAGAAGACTATCCCTGGCAACCTGTGTATGTGCGTGCGTGCGTGCGTGCGTGCCGTGCGTAGTAATGTGTGCGTGCGTGCGTGTGTGGCGTGCGTGCGGTACTGCGTGTGTGTGTGTGTGTGTCGCAGGTGCGTGTGGTACGTGCGTGACGTCTGCTGTGTGTGTGTGTGTGTGTGTGTGTGTTGTGTGTGTGTGTGTGTGTGTGATTGTGTGTGCTAAGGCCGTGACGTGTGTACGTGCTGCGTGTGGGCGTGTGTGTGTGTGCGTGCGTGCGACTGCGTGGCGTGCGCTAGCGTGCTGGCCCGTGTGGTCCCACTAGGCTCCAGCGTGCTCTGCATATGCCCACATGAGGCGAACAGCCACGCGCTAAAAACGGCTGGAATCTCATGCAGCTCCACAAGGCTGACGGCCCCACAACATTTTTCGCCTGTCTGAAAAAGCGCTGCTATGATCGTTTTCCGCGTTGAAAACCCCACCTACGAGGGACGATCTGCGCGTGCGCGCGATTTGTGTAGAGGGAGGGCATGGGCAGGCACGTGCACTCACGGCAGCAGCACCACACAACACACAACACACACACAACAACAACACAGGAAACACGAGACAACACGCACAGATGAGAGAAAGAAAGGAGAGAGGGCAGCACACACAGAACACACACAGCCCACAGCGCGAGCACACACATATATAAGTCTAGATATTAGTAGTTCATATATATGGAGTAATATATACAAGACGAGCGAACACGCAGAGAGGCACCACGCAATGAACGAACACACAACACAAACTGAGCACACACACACACAACAGCACACACACAACACACCCACAACAGCACACACACACACACACACGCACGCACGCTGACATGTGCGTGTCGTTATGGCAGCTAGAGACTCGGTCCCGGACAGCGTCTGATGATGTTGTCACGTGTTTCGTGGGTGGGAAGAGGGATTACGGCAGTCGGCGTACACGCCCTAGGAGGCGTACGCATCGCACAAGCGCGACAGGAATGTCAGCCAGGTTTCGATTCACTCCCGATACGAACTCTGCTCCGCTGCGGTCGTCTCTCTCTCTCTCTCTCTCTCTCTCTC
>NW_014586112.1:2511-3089 GCF_000485595.1 Priapulus caudatus
AAAACAGACGAAAAACGGTAAAAACAGACGACAACAACGGTAAAACAGACGACATAACGGTAGAACAGACGACAATAACGGTAAAATAGACGACAACAACGTAAAACAGACGACAACAACGGTAAATCAGACGACAACAACGGTAAATCAGACGACAACAACGGTAAAACAGACGACAACAACGATAGAATAGACGACAACAACGATACAACAGACGACAACAACAGTAAAACAGACGACAGTAACGGTAGAACAGACGACAATAACGGTAGAACAGACGACGACAACGGTAAAACAGACGACAATAACGATAAAACAGACGACAACAACGGTAAATCAGACGACAACAACGGTAAATCAGACGACAACAACGGTAAAACAGACGACAACAACGATAGAATAGACGACAACAACGATACAACAGACGACAACAACAGTAAAACAGACGACAGTAACGGTAGAACAGACGACAATAACGGTAGAACAGACGACGACAACGGTAAAACAGACGACAACAACGGTAAAACAGACGACGACAACGGTAGAACAGACGACAATAACGATAAAACAGACGACAA
>NW_014586113.1:0-3089 GCF_000485595.1 Priapulus caudatus
TATACATGTGTGATGGGGAGGTCTGGAATATAGAAAAGTGTCACCTGCAGGCAAACAAGCGTTAACAACCAGTATACATGTGTGACGGGGAGGCAGGGAATATAGAAAGGGTATGACCTGCAACGACGCAAGCAACCATTAACAAGGTGGTCTCAGTAGATATCTGTGATGGGGAGGCAGTGTCAACTGCTAAGAAGCAAGCAAGCACCAGTATACATGTGGAAAAAATAACAGCCATTCATCTCAGGGCAATGCACGTGGTGGGCATTTGTGCCTCTACTCGTGATGAACTGACAAATTTGTCTGAGCAAGCTACACACCCACACCCCCACCCACACGCACACCTCCAGCTATTGTAGCTGGGTCAGTGAGTCAAGCTCAGCCTGCGAGTTTGATTGCAGTTTTTAAACGTGCGCATGATGCGAAAATGTCGACATAACACCACTTTGTCACAAACCATTCTTCTAGAGCATGCTATGGTAACGATGCAATGCAATGAGACGTAACGTGACCTAACGCGCCATAACATAACATAACATAACCCTAACATAACGCAAACATGACGTAACCTAACCTAACGTAATGTAACGCATTGCAACGTGACGTAACGCGACGCGATGCGACACTCACGCGATCGAAGTCGGTCTTGGACGCTGCGTAGTTTCGCGCGACGCAGACGACGATGTGGCGTCCGTAGCGATCGACGCCGCACTGGTAGAGGAAGTGCTGTGCCTCGAGGCTTGAGTAATCCTCCATCCGCGCGCGCCTCAGCAGACGCTCGTACCTACGACGACAACAACAATGACAACAATGATGATGACGACGACGGCAATGATGACGATGGAGTAATCCTCCATCCGCGCTCGCCTGAGCAGACGCTCATACCTGTGATGACGACGACGACGACAACAACAATGACGACGACGATGGGGACAATGACGGCAACGGAGACAACAATGATGACTACGATGACGATGAAGATGACAATGACAGCAATGATGACGACGGAGTAATCCTCCATCTGTGCTCGCCTGAGCAGACGCTCTTACCTACGCGACAACGGAGACAGCAAAGATGACTACGATGGCAATGACGATGATGGTGACGACGACGGAGTTATCAGAAAGACCGCGCGCTCGCTACCTTATCTGCTGCTCTGCTCCCCGTCGCCACGGCAACCGCGCGCTCGCTATCTTATCTGCTGCTCGCCTCCCCCAGTCGCCGCGGCAACCACGCGCTCGCTACCTTATCTGCTGCTCTGCTCCCCGTCGCCGTGGCGACCGCCCGCTCGCTACCTTATCTGCTGCTCTGCCCCCCCGTCGCCGCGGCAACCACGCGCTTACTACGTTATCTGCTGCTCTGCTCCCCGTNAGGTGGTCTCAGTAGATATCTGTGATGGGGAGGCAGTGTCAACTGCTAAGAAGCAAGCAAGCACTATCAACCAGTATACATGTGGAAAAAATTACAGCCATTCATCTCAGGGCAATGCAAGTGGTGGGCATTTGTGCATCTACTCGTGATGAACTGACAAATTTGTCTGAGCAAGCTACCCACCCACACCCCCACCCACACGCACACCTCCAGATATTGTAGCTGGGTCAGTGAGGCAAGCTCAGCCTGCGAGTTTGATTGCAGTTTTTAAACGTGCGCATGATGCGAAAATGTTGACATAACACCACTTTGTCACAAAGCATTCTTTTAGAGCATGCTATGGTAACGATGCAATGCAATGAGACGTAACGTGACCTAACACGCCATAACATAACATAACATAACCCTAACATAACGCAAACATGACGTAACCTAACCTAACGTATCGCATTGCAACGCGACGTAACGCGACGCGACGCGACACTCACGCGATCGAAGTCGGTCTTGGACGCTGCGTAGTTTCGCGCGACGCAGACGACGATGTGGCGTCCGTAGCGATCGACGCCGCACTGGTAGAGGAAGTGCTGTGCCTCGAGGCTTGAGTAATCCTCCATCCGCGCGCGCCTCAGCAGACGCTCGTACCTACGACGACAACAACGATGACAACAATGATGACGACGACGACGATGAAGATGACAATGACGGCAACGATGACGACGGAGTTATCCTCCATCCGCGCTCGCCTGAGCAGACGCTCGTACCTACGACGACGACGACGACGACGATGATGACAATGACGACAGCAATGATGACAATGATGACAATGACGACAACGGAGACAGCAATGATGACAATGACTATGGCAATGACGATGATGGTGACGACGACGACGACGGAGTTATCAGAAACGAATTTTTTTGCAGATTTCAGGGGTGCCCAAGGTAGTATTAAGAGTTAGAAGTAGGAGTAGAGTTATTGTTAGGGTTGAGGTTGGGGTTAGGGTTAAGGTTGGGTTTAGGGCTAGACACAAAACTAAAAGGTTCAAAGGTGTGAGTCGCCATGAATTTAAGCAGACTTTAGGGGGTGCCCAAGGCAAATGCGAGTAGGAGTAGGAATAAGGCAGCAGAGACAGCTCATAGTCATTGTTGTGGACATCGTCTACGTTATCTGCTGCTCTGGCCCCCGTCACCGTGGCGACCGCTACCTTATCTGCTGCTCTGCCCCCCGTCACCGTGGCGACCGCTACCTTATCTGCTGCTCTGCCCACACGTCGGCGGCATCTGACTGGTGACGGAGGCTCTGCCGTCGCACGCGGTCGTGGTCGCCGCGCATCTTTGCGAAGGACGTCTCGCCGATGCTGACGGAGCATTGCAGCAGCTCCCGGTAATCCGCATCATCGTCGTCGTCTGCGTCGTCCGGGTCCGCCTCCTCGCCCACGTCTGTAACGTACACGCACAGAAATACTATTATAAATACTACAACAACTATTATAGAACCACAGCCTCCTCGCCCACGTCTGTAACGTACACGCAGAGAAATACTATTATAAATACTACAACAACTATTATAGAACCACAGCCTCCTCGCCCGCGTCTGCAGCACAGAACAAATGTGCTCACAACATATTGTAACATATAAACACGAATACCATAATTATAATGCTAACAAGAGTAATCGGAGATAGCAAACCTCCGCCACAGCGTAACAGTCCTCCCCCC
>NW_014586114.1:0-3086 GCF_000485595.1 Priapulus caudatus
GAGGAGGGGGAGGGGTAAGGGAAGGAAGAGGAGAGGGAGGGGTAGGGGGAAAGAGGAGAGGAAGGGGTAGGGGGAGAAAAAGGAAGGGGAGGGGTAGGGGAAGGAAGAGGAGGGGGAGGAAGGGGGGAGTTTACTTCACTTAGTCAGACGAAGGTGCGCGTTCAGCTTGCACGCCGATTTATTTCGGAACGGTTTTGCCGTTACTAAAATTAGAACGCCCTTCATGATGAAAGAAATAGTCGAGTTTTCGCACACGCACACGCATACACACACAGCTGTCTCTAAGGAAAGAGAGCCCTACAGGCGAGTGCTTAGTGAATCGTCTGTTTGCCATCTTCACACTGTTTAAGCTAAAAGCTAATGCAGCATACAAAATCTGTGTACGTATATACCCTGCTAACACAGAAACGTTATTATATCATTATTATTACGTCATTGTGTAGTTCGGATAACGTTATTTAATACGTTAAATAATTTTATTTACGTTATTTGTGTGTATATATATATATATATATATATATATATATATATATATATATATTAGACGTCGCACACATGTTGTGTGATGTACACAATGCTTTGGGGGGGGGGAGAAATCATGCAATGCAGCAACGTCTACAAAGTACAAACGTATTATTTTGTTTACGTTCGTGGTCTGTGTGGTAGCACTGCGTATGTTGTGGCAGGACAGACTACATGGTTGAGCCAGGTGCGTTTTATCGCCACCAAGTCCAAGACACAAATTCCAGTTAATATTATTAGGTAGTGTTCGTTGTATGTAAATAAACATCAGGTTAGTTCAACCCTTCAGTATGTTTTCGTTTTCTCTTTCGCGGCCGCAGATCCTCTCTTTTTCGTTACACACATGCACACACACACAGCCGGACCCGCAACACACACACACCAGAGTGCCACCACACACACACACACTGTCTGTCGCCGCACCTCAGCATACACACACACACACACACACATACTCCGCACGAACAATCTTAGCACACACACACACACAGTACAACACAGCACCACAGCAACCACACACACACATCCCAACACACATCGACACAACACACACACACACACACACCACAGGGCACACATGCACGAGGTACGACACGGGTCGTGAAGAGGGGGCGAGTCGCGCGCCACGACACACACGGGGGGGGCACATCACACACAGTGCACAACACGGGGAGTGGCTCGAGAGTGTGCTGGCGCGTGTGTGGTACGTGTGTGTGCTGTGTGTGTGTGTTGAGCAGCCTACCCCTGCTCTAGGCATCCGGAAGCCGTTGCTGAGCCAGCTATATCCCCATTCTAGCGTCACGGCCATTTAGA
Organism: Priapulus caudatus; assembly: GCF_000485595.1. Taxonomy (NCBI): domain Eukaryota; kingdom Metazoa; phylum Priapulida; class Priapulimorpha; order Priapulimorphida; family Priapulidae; genus Priapulus; species Priapulus caudatus. The sequence goes on from NW_014586114.1 coordinate 1,336, forward strand.
ATGGCCATTAATTAGCCACGCGCCGCCTGTTATTCACCTGGCTACGGTGTATAACGTGCAACGTTCAAGCGAACGAATTATTTTTTTCGGCTATGTTGGTTTTTTCCTCTCGGCTGGTTGTAGCTTCGTGTAAGAAGGCCATCTTGGATATTCTATCTATTAGGCACGTCGGGCGGCACGTACGCACGTGCTCTAGTTGTTATGTGCAGTATGTCCATATTCTATCTATCTATCTATCTTATCTATCTATCTATCTTATCTATCTATCTATCCTATCTTATCTATCTATCTATCTATCTATGCTATCTTCTATCTATCTATCTATCTATGCTATCTATCTATGTCTCCTAATCTATCTAATGCTATCTATCTTATCTATCTATCTATCTATCTATCTATATATCTATTTATCTGTGTTATCTATTTATTCTGATCTTATCTATTATTCTCTATCTATCTATCTATCTATCTATCTATCTATTCTATCGCTATCTATCTATATGATATAGTGACTCTATATATCTATAATCGTATCTATCTATCTATCTATTCTATCTATCTATCTATCTATCATCTATCGATCCTAGTCTATCTAACCTATCTGATGCTATCATATCTATGCTAGTCTATCTTATCTATATATTTTATTTAACGCTATCTGATCTGATCTATCTAAGCTATTACTATCTATCTATCTATCTATTCTATCTATCTATCTACTATCTATGCTATCTATCTTATCTCATCATCTATCTATCTGATCTTATCTATTAATATATTATAATTCCCGTCTCTGTGTCCATTACAGAAGCATGTGTAGCAATTTTATTCCAGCTCTACCTTCTGGTGTTGTGACATCCGGTGGTGTATGTCAACGGCAGCTGCATGCTTCCATTGTTACTACCAGCTGTCGACCATCATGCCCTGTCGCATATATATGTCGCCGTGTATAATATTTATACATTTTGCGCCGGAGCCCGAGGCCAAGGTGAAATCGTAGAGCGACCAGACGAGACCGAACAGTCGAGGGGATTATCAACAAGTTCACCGAGCCTGAGGCGAATAATTGTTGTTATTATCATGGCCCGATATTTGGTACTTTTGGGGACAGCATTTGTTGTTTAATATTTGTCAACTTCGCCTTTCGCTGTAACATTTACAGAATCTAGCCCCATTTCTTGGCGGCCACTACAATGGAAACACTAGCAGGTGATTCTCGAAAATTAAACGCCTGTAGGTCTCCGACCAATCTAGCGCGCGGAGGATTTCCTGATTAATCACTGGGGTTGGCGATGATATCTAATATAATATATTCGACAAGCAGACGTTACGTTCACACCAGCACCAGCGCACACACACCACACACACACACATGGCCACACACACACAGCAGCACACACAACACCACGGGCACAGCACACACACACACACACACAGCACACGACACAACATAGAGCACACACAAACACACCAGCACGATACCAGCACACCCACAGCCACATACACACACACACACACACACGCGCACGTCAGCGCGCGCAGCGCACGCACACACACACACCACATTCACACCACACCTTCTCTCTATCCCTCCCTCTTCTTCCCTCTCCCTCTCTCTCTCTCTCTTCTTCTCTCTCTTCTCGTCTCTCTCCCGTCGTCTTCTCCTCTCTCTCTCTCTATCGTCAGTCTCTCTCTCTCTCTCGGTCCCTGCTCTCTCTCTCCCTCTCTCTCTCTCTCTCTTTCTCTCTCTC
>NW_014586116.1:0-956 GCF_000485595.1 Priapulus caudatus
ATCTCTCTCTTTCTTTCTCTCTCTTCTCTCTCTCTCTTTCTCTCTCTCTCTCTCTGTTTTCTTGTCCTCTCGCAACCGCTCCCCCACCTACTGTCTGCCTCGCTCTCCCTCTCTCCCCCTCACTTCCCCTTCTCTCTCCCTCTCTCCCTCACCTCCCCTTCTCTCTCCCTCTCTCCCTCACTTCCCCTCCTCTTTCCCTCTCCCCCTCGCCTCCCCTTCTCTCTCCCTCTCTTCCTCTCCTCTCCTTCTCTCGCCCTCTCTTCCTCTCCTCTCCTTCTCTCTCCCTCTCTCCCTCATCTCCCCTTCTCTCTCCCTCTNCTCTCTCCCTCACCTCCTCTTCTCTCTCTCTCTCCCTCGCCTCCCCTTCTCTCTCCCTCTCTCCCTCGCCTCCTCTTCTCTCTCCCTCTCTCCCTCCCCTCCCCTTCTCTCTCACTCTCCGTAGCGCTATCACGCTCTATATAAACCGGCAAAATCGTACATTTGTACTCGCGCGGCAAATCCCAACAAGAGTATAAATCCTCCTAGGCGGGTTGGCCGCTGGGAGCGACAAAACAAAGGAGGAGCCTAGCCGGCGGATACGTGGCGTGCGTTGAAAGAATAGTAAGAGAGACTTTCAATTAGAACGATGCGATTAGGCATCAGGCAAGCATTCATCCTCGCTAGCCAGCCGATCCCGTGCGTGCTGCCTCGGCTTACGGACTCACATACACACCGCCGCCGCCGCCGCCGCTGTCACTAGCTCGGCTTTACTCAGGCGGCGGCGATTTCCCGATGATGCATATTATATATGTTACACGATATGTGTTTTATGCAACGATTCGTCGGCGCAACCTCGGCATGAAAATCCCACCGGAAAATATCCCGAGCATGCGCAGTTCTGGCCGTCGAATATTCGCGTTTCCCCGCCAGTCGTGCGGGTATATATATATATATATATATATAGTACGGGCACGTCG
>NW_014586116.1:2000-3086 GCF_000485595.1 Priapulus caudatus
TCTCTCTCTCTCTCTCTCTCTCTCTCTCTCTCTCTCTCTCTCTCTCTCTACTCTCTCTCTCTCTCTCTCTCTCTCTCTCTCTCTCTCTCTCTCTCTCTCTCTCTCTCTCTCTCTCTCTTCTCTTCTTCCTACCTATACATATATATATATATATATATATATATATATATTATACAGGCTACCGATGCACTGTGTGTTCCGATGTGCGTGTGGAAGGAGGTGCTACCTCCCCATGGGAACGATTCAGTGCAGAATTTACTGCTATAATAAAATTGTTTTCATTGACACCCTTGCAGGCCGCGTAGCAGCCGAAATGATATAAATCCCTCATCAAGGCGTCAGCGAGGCAGAGGAGAAGAAGAAGAAGAAGAAGAAGAAGAAGGAACAGGAGGAGGAGGAGGAGGAAGAGGAGGAAGAAGACGAAGACAGCTATCAGAGAGGCAGCGAATGTGTGAAAATGGAGATACGGTCGCTGCTGCTGATTACTATTCTCTCTGTCGTTCATCATCTTCCGTGTAGAGGTGAGTTGATGTCTGCTTAACCCATTTCCCACCCATCTTTTGTTTGCTCAGCTCTCTTATGTTCAATGCAGATAGCGATGGTCGACTATGACAAAATCTGGTGAATGACGAATGACCGACATTAGTAGAAGTAGCAAGAATATAGAACTGCTATAGGTTGATCCATGTAGAAGCTGCGTTAGGTTTACCGCTCGATTCGCCCAGGTTCGAATCCAGATTCCCTCAGATTTCCTTAGTTTTTTTCTAGGCAAAAGTCGCGTGCTGTAAATGTTTGTGCGCATGTACAAATTTCACGCTTGTTCGGCCCATACGGTGTATTTTTTGCCAGAATCGTTCGATTACACACTAGTTTATGGTCTTAGTAGATTTCATGTACATGCAGAGACAGATATACATAGAGCACTCGTGTTGGATTACCGTACTAGCATATAGCAAGTACAGTGTAATGCATACAATAAGAAGTGTGTGTGTGTGTGTGTGTGTGTGTGTGTGTGTGTGTGTGTGTGTGTGTGTGTGTGTGTGTGTGTGTGTGTGTGTGTGTGTGTGTGTGTGTGTGTGTGTGTAG
>NW_014586117.1:0-1532 GCF_000485595.1 Priapulus caudatus
CCATCTTCCTCTCCCTCCCCCTCTCCCAGCACTCTCTCCCCTCTGCCACCTCCTCTCCCTTCTTCTATCTCCTTCATTCTTCAACCCTCTCCTCTTCCCTCTCACCCCCTCCCCTCCCCTCTCCCACCCTCTCCCCCCCCCCCCTCCTCCTCCTCCCCCCTCCCTCCCCCCCCCCCCCCCTCCTCTCTCTCTCCCTCTTTCCATCTTCCTCTCCCTCCCCCTCTCCCAGCACTCTCTCCCCTCTGCCACCTCCTCTCCCTTCTTCTATCTCCTTCATTCTTCCACCCTCTCCTCTTCTTTCTCACCCCTCCCTCCCCTCTCCCACCATCTACCCCTCTCACATCCTCTTCCTCCTCCTTCCCTACCCCGCTCCCACCCTCTTCTCTCTTCTCACTCACCCACTTGCTCTCCTCTCCCACCCCTCCTCTTTCCTCTCCCACCCCTCCTCTTTCCTCTCCCACCCCTCCTCTTTCCTCTCCCACCCCTCCTCTCTTGTTACAGTGCATAGAGACGCGTGGGCACGTACGCGTGATGTGATAAATATCCATACTGACGTATCATTTCATCGAACGTGTATCCGCCGCCAGAGAGAGAGAGAGAGAAAGAGAGAGAGAGTTAGGAAGAGAGAGAGAGAGACGGCGAATTCGTGGGAATATATCCAACCCCCGATACGGCCGTACACACACTACCCGTACGGGTATACACACGTATATACATGTATAACATACACACATACACACATACACACGTACATACATGTATACATACATGTATAACATACACACATACACACGTACACACATACACACATACACACATACACACATGTATACATACACACATACACACGTACATACACACATACACACATGTATACATACACACGTACACACGTACATACACACATACACACGTACATACACACATACACACGTACATACATACACACATGTATAACATACACACATACACACGTACACACATGTATACATACATGTATAACCATGATTGCTGACGCGGCTCGTTGTGCTGATAGTCAGTCAGTCAACCGTCCTAATTGGTCCTCGTTAGTTTAGAGTTCGTTTGTGTTGCCTCGCAGCAATGCCATGCTAACGCCACGTATGTATATATAATATATATATATATATATATATATATATATGACCTAGCTGGTTTGCTCGCACACACACACATGCACAATAAATGTTTCCGCAATAGCAGTATATTAGCCAGAGTACATAATAGGAGATTCTCTCCTATTATGTACTCTTGATATTAGCTCTAATAAGTGACCTCTAGCTCTTACATTTCACCTCGTGGGTCTATATAGCGTCACTTAATTATTCATCTGTACAGTATCTCGTAAATGTTAGAGAGCAAGGTGCAGGTATGTATAGAAATGCAGTTATATAGCTTAATTTATATATATATATATATAAACTTTACTTCTAATATATATTATATCAGGAGTAGATAATAGAAGATACTGATTATATATATATTAATTATATTTAAATATATATATATTTTTT
>NW_014586117.1:2741-3086 GCF_000485595.1 Priapulus caudatus
GTGTGTGTGTGTGTGTGTGTGTGTGTATGTGTGTCTGTGTGTGCGTGTTATGATGCACGCAGAATGCAATTTGCAGTAAAATTACTTTGTTTTAATTAGCCGACGTGTTTATTAATATCGCGAACATGATCAATAATATAATCAGGTGATAACGAGCATTGATTTAATGTCTTGCACGCGCCACAGCTCATGCTATCACTCCCTCATTTACTCTCCGATCAATGATGAAGATCAAACCGCGGTTTTCTCCCTCACCTAATCAATATTAGCTCATATATACATATATATATACACACACACCCACGCACGCACGCACGCACGCACGCACGCACACACACACACACA
>NW_014586118.1:0-1240 GCF_000485595.1 Priapulus caudatus
ACACACATACACACACACATACACACACACACACACACACACACACACACACACACACACACACCGCAGCACTGGGTTAGCTGTCGTTATAGAAACAATGCATCACCGACGGACAGACGGACGGACGGACGTACGAACGGACGGACGAACGGACAGACGACGGACGACGGACGGACGGACGGAAGTACGGACGGACGGAAGTACGGACGGACGTACGGACGGACGAACGGACGGACGGACGGACGTACGAACGGACAAACGGATGTACGGACGGACGGAAGAACGGACGGACGTTACGTAGTAGGGATGGGTGAAGACAGAGAAAGCTAGGGAGGAGGGCGGAGAGCGATCGACCAACTTTCAGACACTCATTACCAGTTCATATTGTGACAGCGTGCACATTCGTGCGTGCTGCGTGTGTGCGCGCTCGCGACCAAACGACCCCGCAGTTAACGCACTTACTGCGAATTTCCGTCAAAACGCATCTGCGAAGATGTGGAGAAAGAGGAGGGGATGAGGAGGAGGAGGAGGATGAGGAGGAAAAGGAGAAGGAGCACGGGACAGAGAAGGAGGAGGATGAGGTGAGGTAGGGCAGGGACCAAGGAGGAGGAGGAGGAAGGGGAGGAGGAGAACGCGGAGGAGGTGAGGTATGGCGGGGATGAAGGAAAGGGGAGGAGGAAGAGGAATAAGAGGACGAGGAGGAGGAGAAAGCGGAGGAGGCGAGTTATGGCAGGGATGAAGGTGGGTGGAGGAGGAGAAAGAGGAGGAGGAGGAGGAGGAGGTGGAGGAAGAGGAGGATGAGGAGAAGGAGGAGGAGGAGAAGGAAGAGAAGAAGGAAGAAGAGGAGGAGGATAAGATGAGGTAGGGCAGGGATGAAGGAGGGGGAGAAGGAGGAGGAGAAGGAGGATAAGATTAAGTAGGGCAAGGAAGAGGAGGAGGAGGAGGATAATGAGAGAATGATAGCACGTACGAATGTCTGCGAAGGCGCGTCGCGCCACATGCCGTGCGCATGCGCTCTTGCTACGGCGAAACTCGCGCGATTGCCTCGGTAAATTGCGGAGCGAGCGCTGTAATGATGTGCTAATGACACTAGCAAGTCTTAACCCAGTGTGCACGCACGCACGCACGCACGCACGCACGCACGCACGCACGCACGCACGCACGCACACACACACACACACACACACACACACACACACACACACACACACACACACACACACACACACACACACACACT
>NW_014586118.1:2076-3084 GCF_000485595.1 Priapulus caudatus
AGCCTCTAACACACAGCCACTCGATCACCGCAGCAGTGACTACATCTACGTCACCTACTAACACACAGCCACTCGATCACCGCAGCAGTGACTACATCTACGTCACAGCCTCTAACACACAGCCACTCGATCACCGCAGCAGTGACTACATCTACGTCACCTACTAACACACAGTCACTCGATCACGCAGCAGTGACTACATCTACGTCACCTACTAACACACAGCCACTCGATCACCGCAGCAGTGACTACATCTACGTCACCTACTAACACACAGCCACTCGATCACCGCAGCAGTGACTACATCTACGTCACCTACTAACACACAGTCACTCGATCACCGCAGCAGTGACTATATACATCTACGTCACCACATCTACGTCATCGCAACTACGTCATCGCATCCATTAGCAACGAGATGATGCATCTGCTCGCAGCTTCTCAGCCTCCGTAGAAGATTCAGGCTTCATCGTGCTGCAGTCGCAGCCTTCGCGGCAATTATACGTGTAAATCACATTAAAAACGCATAATCTTTTTTTCGGAATTCCAAGCGTTTTCGCGGATCGGTTTTCGGGGCGACGTCGACGATTCGATTAATATAAATTAAATACGAATTCTTCTTCACGAACGAAATTCTATCTTTTCTCGTGTTTCTGGACGATGCTGATGATTCGATTAATCACATTAAAACCGGATTCAATTTTCGCAATCCGATCTTTTTTCTGGGTCGGTTTTTTACTGGGTGATGCTGCCGACGATCACGTACTTGTGCTTATCGCGGTTTTGCAAGCGAGCGTGGCAATCTCACACGTATTATATTATATATGATGATGGTAATGAAGCGGCAATATAGAGAATTACGACGCATAGAAAACGAGAAGTAGCGGATATGGGCGAATCAGCGAGAGAGAGAAAGTCACACTCAGGGAAGTGTGAGAGGAGATAGAGAGTGCGAAATAGAGACGGGGGGGAAGAGAGAGAGGGGGAAAGAGAGAGAGAGAGAGAGAG
>NW_014586119.1:0-635 GCF_000485595.1 Priapulus caudatus
CCCTCTTTCCTTGCCTTCCTCCTTCCCTGCATCCCTCCTTCCCTGTCTTCATCCTTCCTTACCTACCTTCTTCTGTCTCCCCCTTTCTTTGCCTCTTCCTCCCCTGCCTCTCTCCTTCCCTGCCTTCCTCCGTCCCTACCTCGCTCCTTCCCTGCCTTCCTCCGTCCCTACCTCGCTCCTTCCCTGCCTTCCTCCGTCCCTACCTCGCTCCTTCCCTGCCTTCCTCCGTCCCTACCTCGCTCCTTCCCTGCCTTCCTCCGTCCCTACCTCGCCCCTTCCTTGCCTTCCTCTGTCCCTACCTCGCTCCTTCCTTGCCTTCCTCCTTTCCTGTCTCCCTCATTCCCAGCCTCCTTCCCAGTCTCCCTAAATCCCGGTCCCCCTCCTTCTTTCTCTGCTTCCTTTCGTCTGTCAGATGGCAGGTGTCGTCTGGTCTGACTGTCTGACGGCGGCGGAGCACGCACCCGGGGCGGACATGAATCATACGCAGACGCCGCCGCTGTCGCTGCGGCCGCCGTCGCCACGACAACGGGCAAGATGCTGCAGCAGTATGATGATGACGACGTGTCGTAACCTCTCCTCTCCGCATCCGCATCCCCATCTCTCTGCTGCTGTATGCATGTGTGTGTGTGTGTGTT
>NW_014586119.1:2045-3084 GCF_000485595.1 Priapulus caudatus
ATGTTTTACTTGTACGTACGTTTGTATGTATGTATGTATGTATGTATGTATGTATAGAGAGTAGTGAGAGAGGGAGAAGGAGAGACATAGTGAGGGAGGGAGAGGGAGGGAGAGAGAAAAAGCAACAATGAAAGAGAGACAGACAGAGAGAAAAAGAAGCCAGCCAGCCAGCGTGTGCTAATTCACCCTAACTTCTTACCGTTACATAGTCGCCCTCGTGGAAGGGAAGAGAGTTGGTGTCGTACGGGTTGGAGAAATCTTTCACGGCGACCGCCTGCACCGCATCACTGGCCTCTGTAACACGGCAACACAGACACTATTAGTCCTACTACATAATATACACAACCATATATATTACATTACATACTACATAGCACCGCAACACTGGCCTCTGTAACACGGCAACACAGACACGCTGTTAGTCCTACTACATAATATACACGCAGCCATATATACTACATACTACATAGCACCGCAACACTGGCCTCTGTAACACGGCAACACAGACACAGGCTGTTCGTACAAATAATTCCATATATTGCTACCATATAAACCCCTTATTACACAACGCAGGCGCACACACTATTAAGCTTACTACCGTATATATACAGCCATATAAACCACTTATTACACAACGCAGACAAATACGCAGCATATATATANCTCTCTCTCTCACTTTCTCTCCTTCCGCCTCTCCCCTTCTCTCTCTTCTCCCTCTCTCTCTCTGACTAGCCGAGTGTCAGCAGCAGCATGGGTAAACAGCTGCAGGGCTCAGGCTGCTGTAAAACAACGTCGTGTCATCAGCCTCCCTGTTGATTCCCCCTCATGTAAACATGTCTGTATAGAGAGCTCTCATCCCCTAGCTCCTCCTCCTCCTCAACCTCCTCATCCCTCATCCCGCATTTCTCTCTCTCCATCGCTCGCTCTCTCGTCTCTCTCTCTCTCTCTCTTTCTCTCCCTCTCTTTCTCTGTGTGTGTGTCTCTCTCTCCCTCTCTCTCTCACTCTCACTCACTCTCTCTCTCTCTCTCTCTCTCTCTC
>NW_014586120.1:0-1608 GCF_000485595.1 Priapulus caudatus
AAAGGGGAAGGGAGAGGGGGAGGGAGAGAGAGAGAGAGAGCGTTGAGGGCGAATATTGCAGGCAGTCGATTGAGTCGTATTACTACGAGCTCCCCGCTAATGGCCCCGTTATGATACGCTGAGAGAGAGGGAGAGAGCAGCAGGGGTGTAATTGCCTACTGTGATTAGACAATCCCAGCGCTAGACGCACGCACGCACGCACACACACACACACACACACACACACACACACACACACACACACACACACACACACACACACACACACACGCACCGCCACGCGACGCAGTCGCACGCTCGCCACGGCTCGCACGCACCACACCGCACGCCACGCACGCGACGCGCCACACACGCCTACACACACACACACACCCACACACACACACCCACCACACACAGCACACAACACACACCACACACACACACACACCACAGCCACACACACACACAGCACACACACACACACACACACACCACACCACACACACACACACTAACACACACACAAGACCAGCTACCCAACCACCACCACACGCCCAGCGCCACGCACCGCAACGCACCGCACACACAGCACACAGCGCACACAACACACACGACCACCATACACACACACACACACGCACGCACACACACACACACACACACACACACACACACACACACACACACAGCAGTATATTCCTCCGTAAAGAATCCCTCTTAATTACGAGCGATGATGAAAATGTCACCTTGGCGCAGCGGCGAAATTCTCGCGCTCGCGACAATCTAGATTTCTCGTCGCAAAAATCTCGCCGACGCAGCGAACAAGAGAACATTCATCGTGAAATTATTGTCTATCGGGGGTAGAGGGTGGAGGGAGGGGGTAGGGGAGGGGGTCAGGAAGAGGTTGATGCCAGAAGGCGTGGGTGGGGTAGGCAGCGGTGCCCACTACTGCTGCTACACGAATAAACTGCCTGTACGCATAGCACTAGCACTACGTCATTTACAGTCTATAATTACTGCTTAATTATCTTAATTACGGCTTAATCATCTTTTATACATGCTATTCGCCATTACTATGTGCGACGCAAACGACCACGTCTTACAAATATATCGCCTGCTAGCCGAGAGGCGCCACCTAGCGGCTGTGCCTGGTGGCTCCACCTCTCAACTGCCGCACCGATAGCGCCACCTAGTGGCTGTGCCTGGTGGCTCCATCTCTCAACTGCCCCACCGATAGCGCCACCTAGTGGCTGTGCCCGGTGGCTCCATCTCTCAACTGCCCCACCGATAGCACCACCTAGTGGCTGTGCCTGGTGGCGCCATCTCGCGGCAGCCCCCTCGGTAGCGCCACCTGTAGTCGCCAGGCGACGCCATCTCGCGGCTGCCCCCCCTCGGTAGCGCCACCCGTAGTCGCCGGTGGCGCCCCCTGTCTACGTACCAGTTCGCAGAGCTCTCGGACTGCGGTGAGGTTGCCGTTGATGCAGCATAGGTGCAGCGGCGTCTGTCCGTAGTTGTCCCGCTGGCGCGCGTTGAAGCCAGAATACACAAGCAGCCTCATTAGCTCTGAGTAACCTGCAGAGAGAGAGAGAGGAGGGTAGATATATATATATATAGAAGAGAGAGGAG
>NW_014586120.1:2346-3083 GCF_000485595.1 Priapulus caudatus
ATATATATATATATATATATATATATATATATATATAGTAGGAAAGTTAATATTGTGTATGTGGGGGACACACCCATGTGTTTTCCCTTACCTTGCAGCCGTGCGTGCGTGCGTGCATGTGTATGTGTGAGCGCGTGCGTGCGTGCCTGTCTGCATCTGCTTGCGTCTTCGAACGTGCGTGTGTGCGTGCGTGCGTGCGTGCATGTGTATGTGTGAGCGCGTGCGTGCGTGCCTGTCTACATCTGCTTGCGTCTTCAAACGTGCGTGCGTGCGTGCGTGCGTGCGCCTGCCGTACCTTTGAAGGCGGCCCAGTGCAGCGCCGTGTCTCCATCGCGGTCCGTGAGCTGCAGGCGGGCGGCCTTCCCCATCAGGAAGCTGGCGAGCACGATGTGTCCGTACTGACATGCTACGATCAGCGGTGAGCATCCCTTCTTATCACAGCTGTCTATAGGAACACCCGCCTGCAAAACACGGGAGAAGGTGAGCGAGGTGAGGGAGGTGAGGGAGGACAGGGAGGGCAGGGTGAGGGAGGTGAGGGAAGGATGGGTGAGGGAGGTGAGGGAGGTGAAGGAGGTGAGGGTGAGGGAAGTGAGGGAAGGAAGGGTGAGGGAGGTGAGGGAGGTGAGGGAAGGAAGGGTGAGGAAGAGCATCCCATCTTATCACAGCTGTCTATAGGAACGCGAGCTGTCTATAAAACTCGGGAGAAGGTGAGCGAGGTGAGGGAGGAGAGGGAGGGC
>NW_014586121.1:0-3082 GCF_000485595.1 Priapulus caudatus
GGAGTAGAGAGAGGAGGAGGGAGGAGGAGGAGAGAGGAGGAGGAGGAGAGAGAGAGAGAGAGAGGGGAGAGAGAGAGACAGAGAGAGAGATGGGGACGGGGAGGGAGAAGGAGATTGGACTGGAGACAGAGAGAGACAAAGAGAAAGATTAACACAAGACACAAGGCCACTAAAAGATAACCCAATATCAAAGTCTGCAAAAGGCAAATAAGAGATCTTCCCCCCATCACCACCCAATTCCCTGCCCTCCCAGCTCCTAACTGACCCCTCCCTATCCTTCCTTCTGCTCTTTCTCCTTCCCACCCCTCCTCCTCCTCCTCTCTCTCCTCCTCTTACATGGTTGCGCAGGCCTTCGCCGCGGCGACGTTCAACAGCGGAAACACGTAGATAATGAAGCGAAGCTCCTTGTGCGGCAGCAGCGAGTAGGCGGCGACAAAGATGGACGCCGGCAGCAGTAGCGCCCTCACGCGCCAGTCGAGACAAGCGCCGACGGGAACGAGGACAAGCGAAGCGAGCGCGGCCCGCGGCACGGCCGAGTAGAAATACCAGAGCAGCGGCATCGTCTGTTCTTAGTTATGGAAACGTAGAGCGAGAGAGAGAGAGGAGGGGGGGGGAGGAGAGGAGGGAGAGAGGAGGGAGAGAGGAGAGGAGGAGAGAGGAGAGGAGGAGAGAGAGAGAGAGGAGAGAGAGAGAGGTACAACACGATTACGAGAGAGAAATTACGATCATAAGCAGAGACCAAACCCTCGTCGATAATTCACGAACATTCGAAACGCGAGGACGTTGATCATTTACGAATGTCAGCAACACAGAGCTAGAGCTAACCGTCTTCGTGCTCATTCGATTCATGTGCACTGGTCTTATTCATTACATAGGTCAGATTAATTCTTCATCGGTGTCATTAATTATTAATTGGTCTTTAATTCAATTATGGGCCGTCGTTAGTGGGCGGGTGTCGATCATGGTGGGGTGTGTGCTGTGTCACAGAGCGAAATAGTGGTAGCGGTAGTCGGATCGAGGCACGGTGATGCGGCATGCGCTGGTTAGTCGGCGGGGAAGGTAGAGCGGTGAGAGGCGTGGGTGTTTTTGCGGTCGCCGGAGTGGCGAAATAGCAATTAACTCTTAGCACAACTGGACTGAATGAAGTATCATTATTGCTGCAGCTAGTGACTACTGTGCTTGCTGGGTCGCTGCTGCTGGTGCTGCTAACGTGGTGGGTTGCTATTGGTTCTGGAGGCTGTTACTGATGGTTGTGATACGGTTGGTGTGGCGTGGCTGGGCTACTGGGGTTGCCGGTTTTGATAAGCGTGGTATATAGGTGGGGGCGTGCTGGCTGGCTGCTGCTGGCTGCTGCTGGCTGGCTGCTGCTGGCTGCTGCGGCTGGGCTGCTGCTGCTGTACTGTGCTCTGCTGGGGGTTGTTATTGGTTATTGGTTGTTATTTTAGTGTGTTAGTTGCTATTTAAGATGTTAGTTTATTGTTATTACTGTTTTGTTGTTGTTGTTGTTCGTTGTTTGTTGTTATTGTTGTGTTTTGTTTTGTTGTTATTGGTTGTTTGTGTTGTTGTTGTTGTTGGCGTATTTATTATTGCTGTTATTGCTCCGGCATCTGCGAAGTACGCTTGTTGAATTTCGAGTTAATGATTGAGTGATCGTAGCTACGAGGGTTGTTGTATATTAGGCTGTTATGGCATCTAATTCATGATGGGAGCACGGGGTTAATGCTGAGGTGTTTGAGTACTCTAGTTTTCCGTATACGCGGATAATGTGTGTGTGAGCGATGGGGCGCGTGCGTGGCGTTATGTGCCTGTGCGCGTGCGTGTGCGTGTGTTGTGTGTGTGTGTGGTGTGTGTGTGTGTGTGTGTGGTGTGCATCAGTGTGTTGTGTGTGTGTGTGTGATGTGTGGTGTGTGTGTGGTATGTGTGGGGTGTGGGTGTGTGTGCGTGACGTGTGGTGTGTGCGTGTGTGTGTGTGTGTGTGTGTGTGTGTGTGTGTGTGCGTGCGTGCGTGTGTGTGTTTGGTGCTGCGTGCGGTGTGTGTGTGTGTGGCCTGTGTGTATGTGTGTTTGTGTGTGTGTTGTGTGTGTGTGTGTGTGTGTGTGGTGTGTGTGGTGTGCGTGCGTGTGTGTGTGTGTGTGTTTTTGTGTGTGTGTGTGTGTGCGTGAGGGTTCGAGTAAAGGTTCATTTATTACGTGCGTACAGGTGGTGCGACAACTTGGATTACTATGGCTGGCATTAATTTGCACGCATGCATGCCGGCACAACTAACAGCAGCATGCCAAGGCACACCCCACAAACACGCACAGCCACACACACACACCACACACACGCAAAAGACACACACCAAAACCACACACAGCACAGCTTTTAATCAATCATGTCAACGATGCATGCTGTAAATAAATAATATAATCTTTGGCATATATGCACTAATAAATTATCGTCGATACAATAGCTAATCACGTCCATCCAGCGTGTCGCCACATATAATATTACTACTTATACTACACTCCTACCAGGTAAAGATAATTTAGTAGGTTACGGTTAAGACGTAGTTTCAAGACGACCCCATAGCACCGACGCGTTTGTCTCGGCGCACGGGGGCATTCTTGTGACAGACTAAGAGACATTCTCAGCACTGCATAACAACAGTTAGGAAGGCGAGGAAGCTAAGCACAAGCCTAGTCAAAGCTAGGAAGCATGTGTGACGTTCAAGCTATATGTCTATAAAAAAGAGGTATGGAACCTAAGTATTAGTTTGAGTGAGATGGAGTAACGAGCTAATTTAGATGTAATTTTTTCGAGTTGCACGTAATATATCATCGGTAAAATTAAGCAAGCAAATGTTGTATTTCACTGTATTGTTGGAGTGTGCATACTCCTACTATATTATCGTTACTCGACTGCTACTACTACTACTACTACACTACTAGCTACTATTTTCTACTACTATACTATTAATAGCTATACTACTACTAATATAACTACTATGAGGCTCTGCTGCTGCTGCTCTGCTCAACTGCTGGGCTGCTGCTGCTAAACTACTACTGTGCTGCTGCTGTTAAACTGGCTGCTGCTGCTGCTA
>NW_014586122.1:0-829 GCF_000485595.1 Priapulus caudatus
CTCTCTCGCTCTCTCTTCCGCGGCGTTTCCCGCCAAAATCGTCGCCGCAAACGTCACGTGGCCGCAACCCGACGACACGCGATGCATCACGCCCCCTCTCCTCCCCATCTACCTCCCCCACCCACCCCCGCGGGGGACGTAGTGGTATCGCCCGGCGGGACCCACCTCGATGTTCTCGCGCCGTCGACCGTAAAAGGCGGCGGTAGCGGCGGCGCGGGAGGCGAAGGCGTCTATTAGCCTTCTTAGTAGCCAGCATGGGGTGGTTAAAGATGGCCCCCGCGGAGAAAGAGGGGGGGGAGAGCCGCTCGAAGGAGAGAGAACAAGAGAGAGAAAGAGGGGGGATTGAAAGTCAGACAGGGAGAGAGTGAGAGGAGGAAATAGAGAGAGAGAGAGGGAGAGAAAGAGACAAAGAGAGAGACAAAGAGAGAGAAGAGGCGGGGAAAGAGGGAGAGAGAGAGAGTCTCGTTACTGACTTAAGCGCTAAGAATAGGGCTTAGGCTTCCCCAAGTTTTTGTTGGCGTGCGAATTCCGGCAGCAGTGGAAATGTTGGGATTAACAAACGTGCGTGCGTGCGTGGATGGAGTAGTGGTGGAGTGAGGATCGGGTGGGGTGGGGTGGGGGTTGGCGTGGATGGAGTGGTGGTGGAGTGAGGGTAGGGTGATGGTGGGGTGGGGGTTGGCGTGGATGGAGTGGTGGGGGAGTGAGGGTAGGGGTGGGGTGGGGTGGGGGGTTGACGTGGATGGAGTGGTGGTGGAGTGAGGGTAGGGTGAGGGTGGGTGGGGTTGGCGTGGGTGGAGTAGTGGTGGAGTGAGGGTAGGGGTGGGTGGGT
>NW_014586122.1:1908-3082 GCF_000485595.1 Priapulus caudatus
AATGCGGTGGGTGGAAGTATAGTGCGGTGGATACGCCCCCTCTCTCTCGCTCTCTTCCCACCACCCGTCCTCCCCCCCTCGCCATTCTCCCCTCTCGCTTTCTCTCTTTCCTCCCTCCCTCTGTCTCCCTCATTTCGCTTCCGCCTTCCATCTCTACTCTCTCCCCTAGCTTTTTCTCTATCCATCTCCTCCTATCTATATCTCCTCTTCGCCTTCCTCGTCCGTCTCCAGTACACAGGCAGTCGCTATCTCGCTCCCCATCAGTAAATATCAGTCGGCAGCAGCCGTTACATCAACCAGTCGGAAATAAATTAGAACTGCCGTCTGAAACTCTTGGTGCCAATCTTGTAGCTGGTTAGTCGAGTAAACACACTCGTACGGCGTGTCGGATTTCGTGCGTGTGCGTTTTATCCCCTGCACTGTTTCTCCTTCTCCTGCTCTATTGGCTCTTCTTCTTCTTCCTCGTTTACGACTAGTTTGCCCTCTTTACCCCCTCATCTTCTTCTTCCTTTTTTTTCTCTCTTCTCCTCCTAATCACTCCCTTACGTCTGCCTCCCCTACTTTTTACCCTTGTTCTCATCCTCTCATGCTTAGTCATTCCCTTCAAACTGTTCAACTTTTCTTCGCCCCTTCCCCTCTTCCTTCGCCGTCGTCCGAACCTTCTCGTGCCTCACCTTTTCCGCATGCTCTCGTCTTCTCTCCACCTTTTCCTCCCTCTCCTTCTCTACCTTCTCGTCTTCTTTCTCCGCACCTAGCTTGACTCGAGGAAGTGTGGCGGCAGGTGGGCACTCGTAACAAGTGGTCGTTTGTGTCCGCTCACGAGAGGCAATGCGAGCCAACGATACGCACGCACGCACGCACGCACGCACGCACGCACGCACGCACGAACGCTGGTCAGTGGCTGCTATTCGCGTGTGTGGGCGTGTGCGCGTGTTGGCGTGTGCGCGTGTGTGCGTGTGTACGTGCGTGCGTGTGTGGCTGCGCCGAAAGCCACTTCAAAATCTAATGAAATTCGCAGCGGAAACGTGCATTATGATTTCAGTACATTTCAATACATTATATAAATATATATATATATAAGAGAGAGAGAGAGAGAGAGAGAGAGAGAGAGAGAGAGAGAGAAGCGCACGAGAGAGAGCGAGAGCGCGCGCGCGAGAGAGAAGAGGTATATAGA
>NW_014586123.1:0-806 GCF_000485595.1 Priapulus caudatus
TATATATATATATAAGCTCGCAGCTATTCTTGCTACTGAGAGTGCTAGATTTTCCGAACGATGCTTTCCAGGGTGTAAGTGCGCGGGCTTCTCCCAGGTAGCACGTGTCAACAACGTACCGCGATCGTGTCAACGCATAACCTTCATACGCGACAGCGCTCTGCTGTGATAATCACTGTGAGAAAGTTGATAATCACGGGAGGACGCTGAGGCCTAATTAGATTTTAATTATTTACCGGGAAATGCTGGGAAATTACATTTTAATTTGAAGCGGCCGGTGGTGAGAGTAAACAGGATGTTGACAGTGCCGCCTCACACGCCCAGCCAGCGTCCTCCCTCCCTCCTCCCCTCCTCCCCACGCTGTGTCAATGTTTGCTAGACAATTTCGTCGCCCACGCATAACGGCTAGGGCCGATTAAATCGCACGGCTAATTTCACACGATTAGACGCCGTAATTTTGTTACTTAACGCGTATAACGCGTGTTGTGAGCGGGAAGGCATCGTAAGTGAGAGCCACCTTTCCGCGCGTGCGGGGTTTTTTGATATTGAAACTAAGAAGAGTGCCCGCTGGTCACGTCTAATTTCGTAGGCCCTGATATGAGAGCACGTCGAAATCAATTAGTCGGGCAAGTTAATTGACATAATTAATGAATTTTCAAACAAGGCACACTGATAAATATTATGGAACACCGCACTATTTCGCGAGCTTCAGCTGCTGAATGTTTTGATAGTGATCCTCCTTTCTGCAATAATATGCTAGTGAAGCTATATAGAGACGATATATATACATATATATATATATATAT
>NW_014586123.1:2452-3082 GCF_000485595.1 Priapulus caudatus
GCCTCACCACAGCCTCACCACAGCCTCACCACAGCCTCACCGCAGCCTCACCACAGCCTCACTACAGCCTCACCACAGCCTCACCACAGCCTCACCGCAGCCTCACCACAGCCTCACCACAGCCTCACCACAGCCTCACCACAGCCTCACCACAGCCTCACCGCAGCCTCACCGCAGCCTCACCGCAGCCTCACCACAGCCTCACCACAGCCTCACTACAGCCTCACCGCAGCCTCACCACAGCCTCACCGCAGCCTCACCGCAGGCTCACCACAGNCTCACCACAGCCTCACCACATCCTCACCGCATCCTCACCGCTGCCTCACCACAGCCTCACCACAGCCTTACCACAGCCTCACCACATCCTCACCGCAGTCTCACCACAGCCTCACCACAGCCTCACCGCAGCCTCACCACAGCGTCACCACAGCCTCACCGCAGCCTCACCGCTGCCTCACCGCAGCCTCACCACAGCCTCACTACAGCCTCACCACAGCCTCACCACAGCCTCACTACAGCCTCACCGCAGCCTCACCACAGCCTCACCACAGCCTCACCACAGCCTCACCACAGCCTCACCACAGCCTCACCACAGCCTCACCACAGCCTCACCACAGCCTCACCACAGCC
>NW_014586124.1:0-1316 GCF_000485595.1 Priapulus caudatus
GAGAAGAACAGGCTGAGAAGGGAGGAGAAGGAGAGGCTAAGAAGGGAGGAGAAGGAGAGGCTGAGAAGGGACGAGAAGGAGAGGCTGAGAAGGGGGAGAAAGAAAGGCTGAGAAGGGGGGAGAAGAAGAGGCTGCTAAGAAGGTAGGAGAAGAACAGGCTGAGAAGGGAGGAGAAGGAGAGGCTAAGAAGGGAGGAGAAGGAGAGGCTGAGAAGGGGGAGAAGGAGAGGCTGAGAAGGGGGAGAAGGAGAGGCTGAAAAAGGGGGAGAAGGAGAGGCTGCTGAGAAGGGAGGAGAAGGAGAGGCTGAGAAGGGACGAGAAGGAAAGGCTGAAAAGGGGGAGAAGGAGAGGCTGAGAAGGGGGAGAAGGAGAGGCTGAGAAGGGAGGAGAAAAAGAGGCTGCCGAGAAGGGAAGAGAAGGAGAGGATGCTAAGAAGGGAGGAGCAGAGAGATGCTGAGCAGGAAGCTGATAGAAGAAGCCGCGATGTGAACCACCGAATTAGCTGCGATGGGGATGAGAAGGGAAGACTGCTAAGAAGGAAGCTGATAGAGGAAGCCATAATGTAGAGGGTGGGGGCTTCATCGGGAGTGATGACGAGCGTTGTTAGAGAGCTCATTAAGGAGGTAAGGTGGCATCGGCTAATTGTGTTAACGAACGAACCTTTTGATCTTAATTGAGTTGATAACGAGAATCAGTGGCAACGTGGTCATCATTATCATCATCACCATCATCATCATCATCGCCGTCGTCATCGTCGTCATCATCAACATCGTCATCATCAACATCATCATCATCATCTCAATCATTATATTCCTCTCTATTCCTTTCTTTCCCCCTCTTCTTCAGCGAGCAGGGGCTCTAGCAGCAGCTCCTCGTAGCTTCTCTCTACCCCACTCGCTCGCTCCCTCCTCCCTAACTCCCCCCCGCCTCTCTCCCGCATTCTCCCTGACTGGCAGCTCATACCTGGCGTGGGTCTGTTAGACTTGTATTGCTTCTTGAGCGAGGCTAGCTCTAGCAGCAGCTCCTCGTGGCGGTTAGACTGCAGTGTACAGCGGCTCTCCAGATCCCTCAGCTTGGCCTCCAGCGCGTGGATGACTCCCTCTTTCTCCTTCTTCACATCCGACTGTTGCTGCAGCAGCGCGCATGCAGACCGTCTCACTAACAATGCACGGACACACACACACACACACACACACACACACACACACACACACACACACACACACACACACACACACACACACACGACACACACACACACACACACACACACACACACACACACACACACACACACACACACACACACACACACAC
>NW_014586124.1:2710-3080 GCF_000485595.1 Priapulus caudatus
CGAAATTTTTTAATATGTCTGTCAGGTCCCACCTCTTTCTTTCCTTGATTCCCGCATTCTCACTTACCCCACTCTCTCCCTTTCCCTCTTTCTCTCGCTCTCGTTTTCTCCCCCCCCCCCTTTCTCTCTCTCTATCGCCCTTCCTCTCTCTCCTCTTAATTTCCGCATTCTCACACACCCCACTCTCTCTTAATCTACAATATTTCTGTCGATTTTTTTTAATATCCCTGTCAGGTCCCACCCCCTGCTGCCCTGAGGTCTAGATTCCCGACATCCCCGGCGGGTCTCTTACCCGTGTCAGACGCTGCACCTCCTCCTGGCGTTCGCGCAGCTGCTTCAGCGCCTTCTGGTGTTCGGCCTCGAGTTGTTT
>NW_014586125.1:0-3080 GCF_000485595.1 Priapulus caudatus
TGGAAAGAATATTGTCACGGTTGGAAATATTGAAAGGTGGAGAGAATCAGAAAGGACGAAAGAAAAGCGAGCAAGAAGAAAGCCATGTGAGAGAGTGAACGAGAAAGCACGGCAGAAAGGAAGACCGATGGCAAATAAGAGGGTAGTAATGGGGTATGAGGTGTCATAGCTCCCGCAGGATTTTTGTGCTGAAATTGTTTTGTTGTTGTTGTTGTTTCTTAATCAGGTTGATTGGGGGTCAAACTATCAGAAAATGGTGGGGTTCAAAATTTACACCACTTCATATATACTTCATTCCACACTATAGAGGAAAAGAGGAAGTGACTGACAGATGCATATGCCCACACACATGCACACGTGTACCCCCACCCACTATGCACACGCATTCACCCTGCCCCTGCAGCAATGTACACACACACACACACACACACATGCGCGTATATGTATGTGTATACACACGTATGCGCACGCACAGCAGTATCAAGTCGATGGGCTATTAGAGGAATTAGCCGCTGTTTACGCACTGTTTACGCGGCCGCTGAGAGAGGCGCCCCCTATGTATGCGCGCTGCGTACAGCACATAACCTACGAATTACAACCGTGTAGCACGTGTTATGACCCCATTTTTCCTTCGTGTGTGATTAAGCAGGAAAAAGGAGGAAAAAGGGAGAGGGAGGGGGGAATGGGGGAGGGCAGGGAGGATGAGTAAAGGAGGGGGAGGAGGAGGNCGAAAAGAATATAGTGACGGTTGGAAATATTGAAAGGTGGAGAGAATCAGAAAGGACGAAAGAAAAGCGAGCAAGAAGAAAGCCATGTGAGAGAGTGAACGAGAAAGCACGGCAGAAAGGAAGACCGATGGCAAATAAGAGGGTAGTAGTGGGTGTAGTATGAGGTGTCATAGCTCCCGTAGGATTTTTGTGCTAAAATTGTTTTGTTGTTGTTGTTGCTTTATCAGGTTGATTGGGGGTCAAACTATCAGAAAATGGTGGGGTTCAAAATTTACACCACTTCATATATACTTCATTCCACACTATAGAGGAAAAGAGGAAGTGACTGACAGATGCATATGCCCACGCACATGCACTCGCATTCACCCTGCCCCTGCAGTAATGTACACACTAACACGCACATGCGCGTATATGTATGTGTATACACAAGTACGCGCACGCACAGTATCAAGTCGATGGGCTATTAGAGGAATTAGGCACTGTTTACGCACTGTTTACGCGGCCGCTGAGAGAGGCGCCCCCTATGTATGCGCGCTGCGTACAGCACATAACCTACGAATTACAACCGTGTAGCACGTGTTATGACCTCATTTTTCCTACGTGTGTGATTAAGCAGGAAAAGGGAGGAAAAAGGGAAGAGGGAGGGGGGAAAGTGTGGGGGAGGGTGGGGAGGGCGAATGTAAAGAAGGAGGGGGGAGTGAGGAGCGAAGACAAATGTGCTCGTTTTTTGGCAGGCTTTTGGGGGTTACGCGTTGCAGGGCGAGCGGGTGAGACAAACGTGCTGACGACACCTTCTCCTCCGCTTCTCCCCTCCTCTCCCGCCCCCTTTCTCCCTCCTCCAATACTCCACACTCTCGGCCTCGACGCGGCGGGCGGTCGGCGTGAGAAGGAGAGGCACGAGCGACGATGACGGCAAGCAACTCGAGGATAACCAACGTGACGCTCCTGCAACGCCGGCTCCCCGTTCCCGGGCCCATGCCACCTCCTCCGCCTCGCTGCCGCGCTGGTCTCCCTGCTGCATACTGCACACTCTCGCGCTCGAGGCGCGGGCGGCGGCGTGCTAGAAGGCAGAGGCACGGAGCGAGATGACGGCAGCAAATCTGCGAGGATAATCAGCGTGACGTCCTGCAACCCCTCCCCTCTTCCTCCTGCCCCCTGCCGCCTCCCTCCCTCACGCTCGTCGCGCTCGCTGCCCTCCTCAATACTCACACGTCTCCTCGAGCGCGGGCGTGCGGCGTGTAGAAGGAGAGGAAGCGAGCGAGATGACGGCAGCAATCTCGAGGGGCTAATTCAACGTGACGTCGCTGTGGCAACGCTTCCCTCGCTCCCCTGCCTCCCGGTGCTGCGCCTCGCTCCCCTTGCTCCCGGCCCTCTCCCTCCTCAATACTCACACGTCTGCCTCGAGCGCGGGCGGCAGCGTGTAGACAGGATAGGCAGAACTGGAGCAGGTGAGAAAATAGAGGTAGATGGACGGCAAGCAATGGGCTCGAGGATAACCAACGTGAGCGTGACGTCTTGGCAAAGGCTTCGCGCCTCCTGCCTCCTCGGCCTGCTCTGCGCGCCCTCTCCCTCCTCAATACTCGACACTGTCTTCCGCTGCGAGCGGCGGTGCGGCGGGCGTGTAGAAGGAGAGCACGTGAGCGAGATGACGGCCGCAATGTCGAGGATAATCAGCGTGACGCTGCCTGGCAACGGCTTCCAGACGAGCTGACAGGAAGGTCTTGGGGCGGCTTGGCGGATCGCACGGTTGGAAGCCGTACACCTGCGCGATTCATGCTGAGGTCGGCCTGCGAGCCGCTTGAGAACCTGGGCAAGAGAGAGATGAGAGAGAGGTTATGGCATGCGATAGAGAGAGAGGGGGAGGGAGGAGGAAGGGAAGGAGGGAGAAAGGGAGGGTCTTGGGCGGCTTCGGCGGATCACGTTGGAGCCATACACCTGTCGGCGATTCTCGAGGTCGGCCTGCGAGCCACTGAGACCTGCAGAGAGAAAGAGAGGTTAGCATCGATAGAGAGAGAGAAGGGGAGAAAGGGAGAGAGGGAGAGAGGGGAGGGAGGGAGAGAGGGAGGGTCTTGGGCGGCTTCGGCGGGATCACGTTGGAGCCGTACACCTGCCGGCGATTCTCGAGGTCGGCCTGCGAGCCGCTGAGACCTGCAGAGAGAGAGAGAGAGAGGTTAGCATCGATAGAGAGAGAGGGGGAGGGAGGGAGGAAGGGAAGGAGGGAGAAAGGGAGGGTCTTGGGCGGCTTCGGCGGATCACGTTGGAGCCATACACCTGTCGGCGATTCTCGAGGTCGGCCTGCGAGCCACTGAGACCTGCAGAGAGAAAGAGAGGTTAGCATCGATAGAGAGAGAG
>NW_014586126.1:0-579 GCF_000485595.1 Priapulus caudatus
TATATATATTATACACGTGAGATGTAATTATTATATATTGCCACGCGTCTACCGCAGCCGGCCGCGCACGACAGGTGGCGGCGAAGCTCGCCTTTGTCACAGCATCACTGGTACTGATGCTCAGCCTCCCGTTGCCAGGGGGACGCGCCGTCTCTCTCTCTCTTTCTTTCTCTCTCCCTATCAATTCGCGCTCTCTCTCTCTCTCTTTCTCTCTCTCACGTACCACCATTTACACCNCTCTCTCTCTCTCTCTCTCTCTCTCTCTCTCTCTCTCTCTCTCTCTCTCTCTCTCTCTCTCTCTCTCTCTCTCTCTCTCTCTCTCTCTCTCTCTCTCTCTCTCTCTCTCTCTCGCGTTCTCTCTCTCTCTCTCTCTCTCTCTCTACACAGCTGACGCGCAATGAGCCCCCGGCCCGAGTCCCAGCCTCCCGGACTGAGAGCACAGAGAAAACAGCTGGCGTATAAACAACACACATACACACACGCACGCACGCACCACGCACGCACGCACGCACGCGCACGCACACACATCAACGCACACACATCAACGCACACGCACACTCACCGGCGGTGAGCTGACCC
>NW_014586126.1:2060-3079 GCF_000485595.1 Priapulus caudatus
CTCTCTCTCTCTCTCTCTCTCTCTCTGTTTTTCTCACTCTCTCCCCTCTCTCTCTCTCTTATCTTTCTTTATCCTCCCCCTTCCTCTCTCTCTCTTATCTTTCTTCATCTCCCCCCTTCTCTCTCTCTCTATCACATACACGCACTCTATCCGTCCCTCCAGCTTTCCGCGCTCGTCACAAAAGCGAGTGCGCTAAATTCGTTCAGCCTTGTGGGAAAGTCAACATTCGAGTTTTTCAGCGCGCCAAATCGCTGCCCGCAGGTCTGCAGCAATTTCTGCAATAGCAGCAGCAACAACAACAGCAGCAGCAGCAGCAGCAACAAAAGCCGCAACAGCAGCAGCAGCAGCAGAAGCAGCAGCAGTACCGGTAGCAGTGGCAGTAGCAACAGCAGCAGCAACAGCAGCAGCAGCAGTAGCAGTAGCAGCAGCAATAGCAGCCGCAGCAGCAGCAGCAGCAGCAGCAGTAGCAGTAGCAGCAGTAGTAACAATAACAATAAAAAACAACAACAACAGCAGCAGCAGCAGAAACAACAACAACAACAACAACAACAATAACAACAACAACACCAACAGCAACAACAGCAGCAGTATACATACAGAAGTCCACGTACATAACCCCCGTATCCATACATTGTTTGTAACACGTGCAGACAATTATGTACGCGTACATAACACCGTAGCAGCTGCACACAATAGCCTGGCAGTACATTAATAAAACGTATGTATGTATTGTGTGTGTGTGCGTGCGTGCGTGCGTGTGTGTATGTTATGTATGTTATGTATGTTATGTATGTATGTATGTATGTACACACACCGAGCACTGTACGTCGGCTAACACTACCGCCCACAAGCGACTAGACATATACGCACAAGCGCGCGTGCGCGCACACACGCACGCACGTAAATAGATTACACACATACGATCAGATGCTCATAGTATAAAGTTTGTTACGGATTTCTTATCTCGCTACAACTAACACTTCGCCTCTGGCTAGCCGAAGATAACTTATAGAGTGATG
>NW_014586127.1:0-3076 GCF_000485595.1 Priapulus caudatus
TAACACTGACCAAATATAGCTTCTTCTTCAGAAACGCAATCTACATCGTAACTTAGTGTATGCACATCGCATCTACAGTGTATGACAACACTGCGCAAACGCTGGGCTTAAAAGAGCTTATTTTACGATGAAAATGTAACGCTTTGGGGTACCACGGCTGAGATTTGTTAGATTCCGTTACCCAAGTCTTGTGGGCGTGTGACAACGATAAAGTGTCTTATGCCAGAGAGATTTTAACTGAGATTGGCAGAAAGTTGAAGCAGAGAAATAAGCTGATTCGTATTGCCGATTCGTCCGAGGCCGGTTGGGATACAGTGCGTCAGTATGAGGCGAATCCCGTGGCTAGTGATTCAGATGATGAATCCCGTATTCGGAAGGCTGAGGCGCGGGCTGTGCGCCAGAAAAAGTCCAAGAAACAAAGCCAGCACAAGTCACCATACTTTAACGCTGCAAGGCCTAGCACTTATGCTACTGCTGGTGGCGGTCATCCCGGGATGGGGCCTTCGTTCGGATTCGCAGAGAGAGGACAGCAAAATTTTCCGGGGATACGGAATTTTCGTCCATCACAAGGAACCTCCTATCCAGGAACGTCACGTGCGGGGACGCCATTCACAGGACGTGGTGTCGGAGCCTGTTTCGCCTGTGGGGAGTTCACTCACTATCGCCGAGACTGCCCCCATTCCGCCGGGGTCTCACCCGCCACCTCTATTGGAAAGAAGTGAGACGGCGTCCCGAGCGGGGGCGGGCGGGAAGCAGCGTACCATGGATTCGATAGAAGATGAGTATTATGTTGTTGATAGTGATGAACGTTTTACTCATAATTATTTCGAATATGAACAAGGGCAAAAAGATATCATTGTTAAAGGCAGGTTGAAAGATAATGTATTATTTTGGCAGGATATTGGTGCAAACAGTTTTGTCCTGGATATTATTATGAATGGATACAAAATTCCCTTTTATTCGGATCCGCCAGCACAATTTATCAAAAATAATAAATCTGCTCTTAAAGAGCATGAATTTGTTAGTGGAGCCATTTCTGATTTGTTGCATAGAGGATTGATTGCGGAATGTAAAACAA
Organism: Priapulus caudatus; assembly: GCF_000485595.1. NCBI lineage: Eukaryota > Metazoa > Priapulida > Priapulimorpha > Priapulimorphida > Priapulidae > Priapulus > Priapulus caudatus. The sequence continues at coordinate 1,079 of NW_014586127.1, forward strand.
CGCCAAGAGTTGTTAATCCGTTGTCGGTTTCAGTTCAAAGTAACGGAAAAAAGCGGCTGATTCTAGATTTGCGTGAGGTAAATATTCACTTATGGAAACAGTCTGTTAGATATGAGGATCTCAGGTTAGTGTTAATGTATTTAGAGCAAGGTTTTTGGATGGTGAAATTTGACATTCATTCGGCATATCATTTTATTGATATATTTTTACCCCATACAGAGTATTTAGGATTTGCTTGGGAAGACACGCGCGGACGTTTGATCATGTACAAATTTTTGGTTTTGCCTTTTGGAATTTCTACAGTTCCGTATGTATATACTAAGGTAGTTAGGCCATTGGTTGCTAAATGGAGGGGTGAGGGAAAGAGAATGCTTATGTTCCTTGATGATGGTTTTGGTTGCGACAGGGATTTTAGATCTACACAGTTGATGTCTAATGAGATCAAACAAGATTTGTTAAAATCAGGGTTTGTACCAAACGTGCAAAAGTCATTGTGGATTCCTACTCAGGTGTTGGAGTTTTTGGGTTCAATTCTCGATTCTGAGAGAGGTTTGATTTGTATCCCCGAGAGGCGTATTGTGAAAGCCAAAACTACTCTTGAAGGAATTCGAGTAAGCATAAAGAAACACAGGCGAGTGCATGTTAAGCAGGTTGCGAGTTTAGTGGGACAGATTATATCTCTGAAAATAGTTGTTGGAACACATATATATATATATATATGCTATATTTCTCGCAGCAGTCTAACAGATACATGCACGTGTATATATTCGTCCAAACACTCGTTATTTTAACAGATATTGGGCAACCCAGTATATTACCGCTTGGTACATTAGCAATTATTCTAAAATTTTATTTATGTTGAATAGTCTAAAATCAGGGTTCGCGCATGCGCAGTAGCTGACTGAATAATTGATATTTTGATTTTAAAATATATTTAAAATGGAGCCGAGCTATCCACGAGTAGATTTCTGCGATAAATATCCATCGCCATGGCTCTGGTAAAAGAAGGTACGACACCCTAGCCTGCGGGGTACCCAGGTCAGAATGTTTTTCGTAGCAGTACAGTAGCAGTAGCAGTTTTCGTAGTAGTAGCAGCTCTCAGATACATGTGCGTGTATAAATTCGTTCAAATACTCGTTATTTTAACAGATACTGGGCATATGCTACCCAGTATATGACCGTCTCGTACGTCAGTAATTATTCTAAAATTTTATCTGTGCTGAGTAGGCTAAAATCAGGGTTCGCGCATGCGTAGTAGCTGACTTTATGTTTCATATTGTGATTTTAAAATCTATTTAAAATAGAGCCGGGCTACCCACGAGTAGATTTCTGCAATAAATATCCATCGCTATGCCTCTGTTAAAAGATGGTACAACGCCCTAACCTGAAGGGTACCCCAGACAGAGTGTTTCTGGCAGCAGTCTCTCAGATACACGTATGTGTATATGTTCGTCCAAATAGTCGTTATTTTAACAGATATTGGGCATATGCAACCCATTATATTACCGCTTAGTACATTAGCAAGTATTCTAGAATTTTAATTATGCTAAATAGTCGAAAATCAGAGTTCGCGCATGCGCAGTAGCTGACTGAATAATTCATATTTTGATTTTAAAATATATTTAAAATGGAGCCGGGCTACCCACGACTAGATTTCCGCAATAAATATTCATTGACATGGCTTTGTTAAAAGAGGGTACGACGCCCTAGCCTGCAGGGTACCCCGGACAAAGCGTTTCTCGCAGCAGTCTCTCAGATACACGGGCACACGTAGTACATAATACACATACATATATCTATGACATATATACATAGGTACATCTCATCGTGGACAAACACGTGCGTACTGCACCGCTCCCCCCTCCCAGTCCGCAGCAGGCGACGTGACCCTCCCCCACCACGGTCTCACGCGACCCCTTTCCCCGCTCACACAAGTCACCCTCACGCTCACCACCCCCACGCTCACACGATTTCCTAGTTACACAACCCCCCGCGCCC
>NW_014586128.1:0-377 GCF_000485595.1 Priapulus caudatus
AGACAGAGCGTGTTAAGACCTTATGAAGACAGAGCGTGTTAAGACCTTGTGAAGACAGAGCGTGTTAAGACCTTATAAGACAGAGCGTGTTAAGACCTTATGTAGACAGAGCGTGTTAAGACCTTATGTAGACAGAGCGTGTTAAGACCTTATGAAGACAGAGTGTGTTAAGACCTTATGAAGACAGAGCGTGTTAAGACCTTATGTAGACAGAGCGTGTTAATACTTTATGAAGAAAGAGCGTGTATAGCCAGACCTTATGAAGACATAGCGTGTTAATACCTTATGAAGACATAGCATGTATAGCCAGACCTTATGAAGACATAGCGTGTTAAGACAGATTTTATGAAGACATAGCGTGTATAGCCAGACCTTAT
>NW_014586128.1:2187-3076 GCF_000485595.1 Priapulus caudatus
GAAGACAGGCCGTGTTAAACAGGCCATGTAAGGACAGACCTTATTAAGGCAGACCGTGTTAAAACAGGCCGTACAAGGACAGACCTTATGAAGGCAGACCGTGTTAAAACAGACCGTGTAAGGACAGACTTTATGAAGACAGACCGTGTTAAAACAGGCCGTGTAAGGACAGACCTTATTAAGGCAGACCGTGTTAAAACAGGCCGCGCAAGGGCAGACCTTATGAAGACAGGCCGTGTTAAACAGGCCATGTAAGGACAGACCTTATGCGAGCAGACCGTGTTAAAACAAGCCGTGTAAGGACAGACCTTATTAAGGCAGACCGTGTTAAAACAGGCCGTGCAAGGACAGACCTTATGAGGGCAGACCGTGTTAAAACAGGCCGTGCAAGGACAGACCTTATGAGGGCAGACCGTGTTAAAACAAGCCGTGTAAGGACAGACTTTATGAAGGCAGACCGTGTTAAAACAGGCCGTGTAAGGACAGACCTTATGAAGACAGACCGTGTTAAAACAGGCCGTGCAAGGACAGACCTTATGAAGACAGGCCGTGTTAAAACAGGCCGTGCAAGGACAGACCTTATGAAGACAGGCCGTGTTAAACAGGCCATGTAAGGACAGACCTTATGAGGCAGACCGTGTTAAACAGACCGTGTAAGGACAGACCTTATGNGACAGACCTTATGATATGAAGGCAGACCGTGTTAAAACAGGCCGTGTAAGAACAGACCTTATGAAGACAGACCGTGTTAAAACAGACCGTGCAAGGGCAGACCTTATAAAGACAGACCGTGTTAAAACAGGCCGTGCAAGGACAGACCTTATGGAGACAGACCGTGTTAAAACAGGCCGTACAAGGACAGACCTTATGAAGGCAGACCGTGTTAAAA
>NW_014586129.1:0-1492 GCF_000485595.1 Priapulus caudatus
GGTGTCTTGGTGCAACAGACCACCCTTTTCGGCTAGGATCAGCAGTGCGGCCTCCATTGGATCACCCACGACTTTACCATCATCCACATGACTATCGTTGCAAACCATCAATGGTATCAGGAGTGGCGACAATTCTGGCATTTGAGCATCCTCGCGCACGGCTCGGATAGTTCCTTCTGGCCTATAACCCTCGCCAGAAACCTCAAAACGCTGCCGTTGATAATAAAAGGCGCGCGCCGTCATTTGATTGAGTGTGAGCGTGCCCGTTTTGTCGGAACAAATGACCGTCGTGCAGCCTAAGGTCTCCACACTCGCCAAGCGTTTCACGATCGCACGCTGCTGTGCCATTTTGTGCATTCCGAGCGCAAGCGTCACCGTCACAACGACGGGTAAGCCTTCTGGCATGGCAGCGACGGCCAGTGCAATCGCTTCCAGAATGATCTCGGTAACATCCGTGCCACGTAATAGCGCGAGGAAAGACAGTAAGCCCACGAGCACCAATGCAATCACACCCAAACGCTTGCCCAGACTATCGAGCTGAATCTGCAAAGGTGTGGGCGCCTCCTCCGTTTCGGCGAGCTCCTCCGAAAGACGCCCCATCTCGGTTCTTGTGCCCGTTGCAGTAACCACGACCTCGGCTCGGCCACGGGTCAACAGGGTATTCATATAGACCATATTGAGTCGATCACCGAGTGCCGAGTCTGGATCTTGTAAACGCGAAATATTTTTTACTACGGGATGTGATTCCCCCGTTAATGCAGACTCGTCAACTTCTAGACTTGCGGCAACGAATAATCTGCCGTCAGCAGGAACACGATCTCCCGCTTCCAGTAAAACAATATCTCCTGGGACCAATTCTTCGGCTGGAATCTCAAGGTTTTGACCGTCTCGTCTTAAGCGTGTCTTCCTCGGTAACATGCTCTTCAACGCGGCGAGGCTTTTCTCCGCGCGATATTCCTGATAGAACCCCACTGAAGTATTGATCAAGACCACAACCAATATGACTAAAGCGTCTTTTAGTATTCCCAATAAGCGCAGCCAAAAGTGCCGCACCGATCAAGATGAGAATCAGGATGCTTTTAAACTGCCCCCAGAACACCGACCATGCAGAGCGCGAAGAGGCTTCGGAGAGCTGATTAGAGCCATATTGCAAATACCGCTGTTTCACTTGCGTACTTGAAAGCCCAAGCTCTGATTGTACGCCAAGGAGAGTGATTATCTCTTCCGCGGCCTGCGTATGAGGGGGTGGTGTCTGCGCTAAGGTATTTGAGGATTCAGTTATCTCGTTGACCATCTCTTTGTTCCAAGATTTTTTTTATAATTACAAGATCAGGTAGTGCGCTTGTTTAAAATTAGCACAGTAAATGCACAACAGCTAATCAACTTCCTTCACTTTTCTATCGCTTCGAGCATACCATGCTTGCTTGTACTACCCTATAATCAGAACCAAGCAATTTATCTTTTTGTAAAGCCAAATACTAATGTGAGCACC
>NW_014586129.1:2492-3075 GCF_000485595.1 Priapulus caudatus
CTTCACTCTCGTAGCGGAAGGTTTCGATGTGCACATACCCAAAGGTTATATCTATTTTGCCATGGCATTCTCATTTAGTGTTGAGATGCTTAATATTAGGATGCGCAAGATAAGAAACGAAAAATCACTGAGGCTGACCAATAAATTTACAAAACTTGATGCAAATTGAAGTTTTCTGAATTCAAGTAATAAGCCTATCCTGATTAAGGTATACAGTAGCTTGATTGAAAGAAGGAAATTAATTTTTCTTATGTTTTGACATTAGTTTAGCTCACACTTTACCCTATATTTGGCCTACACTCTGTAATGAAGGCATGTTTTAAATCCTTTAGACACGTCTCAATCACATCAAACCAATATTTTACAAAGGTGGGCTTTATGAATCTTAAAAAATAATAATACGGTGTCAAGCATCCTCAGCCTAATTCTAGCACTTGCTTTAATTATCGCTATTAATATCCACTTGGATCTCAGCAATCTGTTCTATTTACTTGGCGGAACGGCAAGTAATGCACAAACAACCGTAAACGGAGATTTCAATAACTTTTTTCTATCCAGCTTAGGTATTACCAGTTTTATTATC
>NW_014586130.1:0-1199 GCF_000485595.1 Priapulus caudatus
CAGGCAGGCAGGCAGGTAAGCAGGCAGTCAGGTAAGCAGGCAGTCAGGTAAGACAAACAGGAAGGTTCGACAAGCAGGTAGGCAGGTAGAACAGACAGTCAGGTAGGTAAACAGGCAGGAAGGTAAGACAGGCAGGAAGGTTGGACAAGCAGAAGGGTTGGACAGGCAGGAAGGTTGGACAGGCAGGCAGGTAAGACAGGCAGGCAGGTAAGACAGGCAGACAAGAAGGTTGGACAGGCAGGCAGGCAGGTAAGTCAGGCAGACAGGTAGGCAGGTAGAACAGGCAGGTAGATAGGTAGGACAGGCAGACAGGTAAGCAGGCAGGAAGGTAGGACAGACAGGCAGACAGGTAAGCAGGCAGGAAGGTTAGACAGACAGGCAGGTAAGCAGGCAGGCAGGCAGGCAGGTAAGCAGGCAGGCAGGCAGGTAAGACAGGCAGGCAGGCAGGTAAGCAGGCAGGAAGGTTGGACAGACAGGCAGGTAAGACAGACAGGAAAGCAGGCAGGTAATACAGGCAGGTAGGTAGGACAGGCAGACAGGTAAGCAGGCAGGTAGGTAGGACAGGCAGGAAGGTTCGACAGGCAGGCAGATAAGACAGGCAGGAAGGTTCGACAGGTAGGCTGGCAGAACAGGCAGGCAGGTAAGACAGTCAGGCAGGTAGGCAGGTAGGACAGGCAGGTAGGCAGGTAAGACAGACAGGCTGGTAAGCAGGCAAGAAGGTTGAACAGGCTGGAAGTTAGGACAGGCAGACAGGTAAGCAGGCAGGTAAGCAGGCAGGAAGGTTGGATAGACCGGCAAGTAAGCAAGCAGGTAAGCAGGCAGAAAGGCAGGCAGACAGGCAAGCAGGCAGGCAAGCAGGCAGGCAGAACAGGCAGGCAGGTAAGACAGGGAGGCAGGTAGGTAGGTAAGACAGACAGGTAGACAGGTACAACAGGCAGACAGGTAGGTATACGCCTGGGGCCCGTTGTCAGAAACAAAATTAGTCTTAACATTAGTCTTAAACTTGACTTTTTCTCTTAGACCGTTGACAGAAACGCTGCGAAGTTACCTGAGTGAAAAATCGTAGAAGATTTCCTCATAACAATACGAAACAAAGTGCTGTCGACGGTCTACGAGAAAATGTTAGTGTTAAGACTAATGTTAAGACTAATTTTGTTTCTGACAACGCCTGATTTATGGCCGCGAGAATAAACGCGAGG
>NW_014586131.1:0-3075 GCF_000485595.1 Priapulus caudatus
CACACACACACACACACACACACACACACACACGACGACACACACACACACACACACACACACACACACACACACACACACACACACACACACACACACACACACACACACATTGCTACAATACGACACCCGGTTTTATACTATTTATGCCGTTAGATATGTACTGTGTTTACGAATTCATTCATGTTATCATTTGGAAAAAAAAACCCGGGAGGACCCTTGGCCACGGGCTTTACAACCTTAATTGTTGCTCTCAGGGCGCCCCCTTTGCATCAAATCCGAGATCCGCCACAATACAGCTCCAAAGGTCCACCTTCTGATGAAAAAGACACCCTTTCTGGATAGGTAATGGGTCTGGTTAATTAGTTTCCCTCGTGCACATTCGTGTGGGAATTTCCTGCTTTTAGTATTTCGCGAAAAGCAATTTTATAATAAAAATCATGGAGGAATATTTGAGATTTTTTGAGGATAATTGAAAATATATATTTCGTGCCTTACAATCACTCAAATTTTTATTTCCTCAAAATAACTAGGCCTACTACGGAGGACCATAGAAATAACATAAGGAGGAGACTTCAAGGGCAGATTTCTCACATCCGCCCTAAAAAAAAACTTGCCTTGCCCTTCTCGTCGCTTAATCGAGCCCCTGACATGTACCCCGTCACCCTCGCTAACCTCGCCAGTGCATGTGTTGGTGGTACGTAGCGGTCCGTCACCAGTTTCTGCCCTCGCCCATTCAATCCCCTCGCGTTACAGGTGCAGCTCTCTCACCTTGCCAGCCCTGTAGGCCTTGCCGCTACCGCTACCAATGGATGATGCCTTACCTATTCTGTCTTGCAAATTAGTCCCTGTTGCCTCACTCACTACGTTCGATGGAGCTTCCTCTTAATCTGAAGAACACTTAAAACGTACAGCGCGCATCTCGTCGCAGACTTTCATATAACGATCCAACGAACGTACATCGCATTTGAAAGGTTCTGATACCATCCCTGCTGCATTGCCACTGGTTTCGGCGTGTATGTGAACACATTTTGGGACCTAACAGGGTTTACTCAGAATCCCACCACTCCACACACAGCAGTCAACCCGCAGTAGGACGTTAGATTGAGGCCGGACTGTCGCTCCGCGCCACTTGTTATATGAGGTATGTTTAGGGTTAGGGTTAGAGGTTATGGTTAGTGTACACCTGTAGTACAAGTCTGGTACACTTTGTGTATACATATAATGTAACGCCTCGGGTACATGATCTGTAGTAGCCTGATACGACATACAACCGCCCTTCAGCCTCACAGGCACTTGAACCGTCTCAATAAATAATAAATTAATGGTAAATAAACCACAGAAATGTACCAAAGTCTTTAAATGTGTCTCTACTCTATTTCGCTCTATAAGCCTATAATCAGCTGAAAAGACATGCCGGTCCAAATGCTCATATGCAACACACAGAAGTACAGCCCCCCCCCCCCCCCGCCCCCCCCCCCCGATATGCTGGCTGCGTGGAGTAGGTAAGAAAAAGGGCAGATTTATAATTCGAACAAGTGAATGCATTTATGTACACAATACATAGATACCGAAGATAGAGCCTGTTGGAATGTGTTTTCGTTCTGGTAATGCGTGCTTGAAATGAAGCAGAGCGTCGAGCGAAATTTTGCGATCCACGCTTTCCTACCTGCTCTCTTTAATATATTCATGTTGTTTTGTGCGCGCGCAGGGCGGGTGTGCGGTGTACTTGTGTGTTGGGGCAGATGAGCATGTTAGACCGGCATTTACAGTGATTATAGGCGAAAATAGAGTAGAGAAATCATTTGAAGACTTTGGACATCATTCAGTGTTTTATTATACCATCAATTTTTTTTATTGAGATACGTTCCCAAGTGGCCTGGTTCAGCCCGAGTGAGCAATTCCAAAAACAATATATCAATATTATCATGATAATAACGCCAACGTAGCAAACAACACAATATTCGTACCTTACTAGGCCTACTTTACCATACTACCAGACTACATCTACGAAATGCTAATTAATAATAAATTAGAGATTCACAGACACATCGTCCTCTACCACAAATAAGAGACACATGTCTTGACAGCAAGGATGTAGGGCTAAGGGCTGCGCATATTTAACACATGAAACAGACCGCATGACCTCCACGAATCACGGGTACATGGCAGCGATGAAATCATTTTCTATTGCGAGAATATAAAATAATTATCTTGGCCATAGAAATACTATAGAAATATACAAACACATATATATCTTTGTTTGTATATATATCTATAATCTTAGAAATATAATAAGAGAACACTCTTCTAGAGTCCTAAGGTAAGTATAATATTATTTCTGTGATAGAGACACATAGTGTACATCACATATAATATACTATACCGTCCAACCGCGATACCAGACACAAAACTAGATTTTAAGAACACTGTTTAGGCTAAAATTTCAGCATTTAGACCCATTTACCATAAGAACCGTTTAGGCTACAGCATTTTTAAAAAGTTAGGTTCTCTAATTTTCCATCAGATAAAAGACTTATAAAAGAAACACAGGTAAAATAAAAAAGACGACTCAACCAATATCGATGGCAAATAAACCAATGCCAATGCCAAAATGCCTAAAGGCCAATGCTCAAGCCAATAACAATGTCTCTTAGCACCCTGGCATTGTTAATTGAGACACACGTACTGCATTATTTAGCATATACAAGTAAAACCCGCATAAAAGAACACGCGTAGATTAAGAAACTCGAGGCTGCGAAATCGGTCAAAAGAATTGCATATACATAAGAACACATTCAAAGCCTGTTCCACACTATATACACCTGTACACAATACACTATCTGTAACTCCGGTAACAAACACATGCATCACGAGTCCATAAAGCCCGCGCGTAGCGCAGGCGGGTTTTCAAGCTAGTCACCTACTTAAAAAGTAGAAACCAATTAAAGAACCTATTTAAGAAACGCTTTTGAGGCCTAAATTTTTTCAGTAAGCACCATTTAATATTAAGCAACATGTTGAGGCTCCACTTGGAAAAAATCATATGTTCTTTATACCGGGTTTTTACTGTAG
>NW_014586132.1:0-1359 GCF_000485595.1 Priapulus caudatus
TGCGTGCGTGCGTGCGTGCGTGCGTGCGTGCGTGCGCGCGTGCGTGTGTGTGCGTGTATGTGTATGCTATTCTATCTAATATATTTATGAAATCCTATAATTGGTTGCTATGCCCTATTACAAGTTGGTTATTTGATTGTGACACATGTATCTTTGCAAAAATCACACCGTGCCCACATGCTAGCAGCTGCTATAACTGCTGCTATTAACTCTGCATGTCACTGCTAAAACAGTATAGCATTGATGCAAAATGGTTTGGAAGGAAGTTCTGAATGACATACTTTGAATAACTTATAAGCACAGTTAGCTTTCCTGCAAGTGTGTGTGTTTTGTGATCAGGCTACTGGTATTTTCTTTACTCCTGTAATTTTTGGGTGCATTGTGTGCAACGTGCATGCCTGGCAGTTCATTTTTTAAATGCCAAACACAGAAATGATAATAACACGTGTTTCGTGTTAAATATAAGATGGCGTGTGGATGGATACACAGTAATACTCTGCTCTATGATAACTCGGGTTATAGAAATTTACCCATGTAGAATTCGTAAATTATTACCGATGAACGTAAATTTGCTGCTACTTATTTTTTCCCCAAAGAAATGAATGTCTAATTACTGTTGTTGCAGCTAAACGTGGCACTATAACCTGTTATTAACGTGGAACTAATATATATATAACCTGTTTATTGCTGCTTGGCCCGAGGGAAAACACCTACGTGTGCAACGTGTAGGAAGTGCGTGTGTTCGAGCATATAGATACGTGTACCCTGCATAGATACAAGATATTAATTAATAGTTATTCTGAATAATAACAATAACCTTTCCCCTTTCGTCCTAATATTATCATTCGCAAATCAGGATGTGTTTGACCATGGTTCTGATTATTTTAGGGAATACCAGGAAATTATCAACTTTTTTTGGCCGAAAGCTTTTCTGTGAGAATAAGCTGAAACTATTACATCAGTAACTATATCAGGAGTGTATAATATATATAAATATATATCAAGAGCTAATAATACCTATTAGGGTATTATTAGCTCTTGATATATATATATAATTCAGTATTGGTCCCAAAGGCATGACATGAACATGTATTTTTCAAATTGGTCATATTCACATATCTGCACGTGTTTTTTAAAGCATAACCATTAACCTTTTAGGTCATTATAGTGAGAACATAGTGGTACAAGGAGTTTGCAGGGAAATATGGTGTCGAAGATGCTTCTTACATTTTGTTGTGTTCATAACATGGTGTCCATTAAAGCTATCTATTGGACAATCAATAGCTTATATGCAATTACAGATTACCTGATTGTTTTTATCAATTAGTTTGTATTAAGTTTTCTCCAATTTGGCAGCTT
>NW_014586132.1:2632-3074 GCF_000485595.1 Priapulus caudatus
AGAGAGAGAGAGAGAGAGAGAGAGAGAGAGAGAGAGAGAGAGAGCAGGTGTAGCTACACGCGTGGCTGCCTAACTTACCCATCTTAAAGGTAGGGATCGCTAGCAGGTCATTTAGGTCCGCGTGGAAGTCTTAAGGTTGTGATGCGCGTGAAGCTGATATGCTTGGACGGAATAAGCAGCTATGGGTAGCATAGAGCATGGATGTACAATGTACATCGTCTACGTCAGTTCTAGCTTGGAAGGATGTTTGCGAGCAATGGTTGTGGTGGAATGGTTCAGGTTCGTAACATGTTATTGTAGGCTGTGTTTACAAACTAGTGCTGACAGAATTGAGTGAGCAACCATGTTACATACCAGCCCCTTACGACGTCGATCAGTTGATACAGACTAATTCTAATTTCCTTATATATATATATATATATATATATATGTATATATATAT
>NW_014586133.1:0-3074 GCF_000485595.1 Priapulus caudatus
GAGAGAGAGAGAGCGAGAGAGCTGACAGAAGAAATGTTTGCTACGGCTCTTGAAACGCAATTAGCGCTGCAATCGGATTCGCGTTTGCAGGCCATGGTTTTGCGATTTGCTACACGCGGGCCTGGTACAGTCAGCGGGCGACTTCAAATAGCACGCACGCACGCACGCACGCACGCACGCACGCACGCACGCACGCACACACACGCACGCACGCACGCGTGTAGGCGCAGTAGTCTCACGCACGCACACACACACACACGCACGCACACACACGCACGCACACACACACGCACGGACGCGTGTAGGCATAGCAGTCTCACGCACGCAACGCACGCACGCACGCACGCACGTAGGCGTACTAGTCTCACGCACGCACGCACGCACGCACGCGTGTAGGCATAGCAGTCTCACGCACGCAACGCACGCACGCACGCACGCACGCACGTAGCGCACTAGTCTCACGCACGCACACCACACACGCAAACAACACACAATCACACAACAGAGAAGAAAGAGAGAAGATACGCGATAAGATCACGTCGCGCAAAACGAAACATAATTACTCCACATCTAAATACTCCATGTGACACAACAAATCAAGCATCAGCAGAGACACACTCATACCGCCCACCTCTATCCTACCTAGTCACCGAAATATCTGTCTCTGTCCCTCTCTTCTCTCTCCTCATCTCTCTCCTCCTCCGCTCTCTCTCGTCTCTCATCTACTCTCTTCCTTCTTCCTCGCTCCTCTCTCCAGACAGGTGCATCATATCTATCTATGTCATATTGCAATATATGCATGCACCTGTCTGGTAGAAGATGAACGTGTGACATGGAATATAGTGACGTCACGTCACGGATGAACGCCGCGGTGAACGCGACCGCCACACGCGGCGCTAAAACGAAAGTGTCGACAACCTTGAACGTTATTGCCATGGCGACGTAACGCGTAAACTCAGCGTCTGCTTCGCTGCCGCAGCCGACACTGACGGAGGCGGCGTGCCGACGTGTTTACCGAAATCACCGTAATCACTGGCAAGGGGTGATGCGTCCGTTAGGGAAAAGCCACGGTCTGTGTCTGCTGTCCGTCAATCCCGAGTTAATCTCTAGTGGCGTGCTGGTAGCGGCGCGCGTGCGCTGCGTGCGTGGTGTGCGTGCGGCGTGCGTCTGTGTTGTGATGCGTCCGTAGCGAAACCACGCGCTCTGCTGTCTCGTCCTCGCCCGTGTTATCTCTATGTCGACGTGTTGTGGAATGCGCGCCAACGCGTGCGTGCGTCGTGTGGGTGTGCGGCTTGGCGTGCGTGCGTGTGGCTGTGAGCGTCCCGTTAGTGATACCACGGCTCTGTGTCGCTGTCCTCCCCTAGCTGTATCTCTATGTACGGTGCGTGGCTGCGGTGTGTGTGCGAAGCGCCACGCGTGCGTAGGCGTGCTCGTGCGTGCGTTCTGTGACGCGTCCGTTAGGGAAAACCACAGCTCGTGTCTTTTCCCCTCCCGGGTGTTATCTCTAGGTGTGTGCTGTGTGCAGTGCCGTGCGTCCGTGCGCTGTGCGTGCGTGCTGCTGCGTGGCGTGTCTGTAAGCGTCCGTTAGGGAAACCACCTCTGTCTGCTGTCCTCCCCGGGTTTATCTCTAGTGTCGTCGTGCGTGCGTCGCGTCCTGTGTGTGGCGTGCGTGCGTGCGTGCGTGTCTGTAATTGCGTCTTATAGGGAAACACAGCTCTTTCCTGCTGCTCCTCGCCCTGCAGTGTATCTCTAGTGTTGCGTTGGTGTGTGTCGCGCGTCGCGTGCGTGCGTGCGTGCGTCCTGATGCTCCGTTAGGAAACCACAGCGCTGTGTCCTGCTGTCCCGCCCGAGTATCTCTATGTGTCGTGTGCTTGGCGTGCGTGTGCGTGCATTATGCTCCGTTAGGGAAACCATTCAGCTCCTGTTCTGTGTCCTGCCACCGGGTGTTACTCTAGGTCATGCAGCCGCGAGGCAAGCAATTGAAGATGTAAATGCAGAGGTCGCCACGATAGCACATTCAGGTCCGTGGAAGCTGAGTGCCGACTCGCGATAGCGACCGCGACCGACACGATACGGAAACGTCGACGACGTCGCCGACGACAATGGAGAGGAAGACGATCGACGGAGAATCGATCGGACTTGACGACGTGTTGACAGCCGACGATGCTGCTGCTGCTGCTGCTGATGATAAGATGATGCTAAACGCTGCTACTGCTGCTGATATGATGGCTGCTGATAGATGATGAATGATGAACCGATGATGGGACGTGCTGACTACTGCTGACACAGATGACCTATGATAGCCAGCCGGCCGCGGCTTACTGCTTGCAGCTCTGTGCTGCTGCTGACATTGATATGTGAAACTATGGTCGTTTTCTCTCGTCTGCGTTTGCTTTCTTAAACATCGCTTTCATTTTGCTAAAGAATTATCAGCCGTAACGTCAGTAGCAGATGCCCCGCGACGGGGTTACGTACGATAGTTTTTTGAGTTTTTAATATCTGCCGATTCCGTTTCGTGTGCGCGTGTGCGTGCGTGTGCGTGCGTGTGTGTGTGTGCGCAAGAGTTCGCACCGGATGAATAGGGAGGCACTGGGGTGTTATATAGAGAAGTAGTTCGACCAATACTAACGCACCGATCCGTTCAGAACAACAGGATGAACCAGCCATTGATCAAACAGGCAGAGAGGGAGAGAGGTGGGAGAGAGAGAGAGAGAGNGTGTGTGTGTGTAGTGTGTGTTGTGTTGTGTGTGTGTTGTGTTGTTTGTTGTGTGTGTGTGTGTGTGTGTGTGTGTGCGTGCGTGCGTGCGTGTGTGTGTGTGTGTGTGTGTGTGTGTGTGCGTGCGTGTGGATGAATACAGCGGTGGATGCGGGACCGGACAACACCTCTATAATGCCTGCCTTTACTCACTGATCGCATCCTATTCAGAGAGCTGATTGCTGTCCGTGTATCCTATAGACTCATCTTGAGCGGAGGCCGGATTTTGAAATGGCGATCCAATTTGAGGAAACCGATAGCGTGAAATCCGCTGGTGATGGGTTAATGGGTGCTCCATACACGTGCCTCTTTCTCTCTC
>NW_014586134.1:3593-4246 GCF_000485595.1 Priapulus caudatus
GTAGTAGTGTTATAGCTGTAGTAGTGTAGTAGTGTTATAGCTGTAGTAGTGTTATAGCTGTAGTAGTGTTATAGCTGTAGTAGTGTAGTAGTGTTATAGCTGTAGTAGTGTTATAGCTGTAGTAGTGTTATAGCTGTAGTAGTGTTATAGCTACTGCTAGTAAACGCCATGTGAAATGATGAGCGGGTATTGGTTACAACCTCCCCCTCCCACTCCTACTCCCTCCCCCCTCCCCTCCCCCACACTCCCTGCAGATGTTAACCCTTCAGAGGTTAAACTCTGTAGTTAAACGTGACAGTTATTCACGCTCAGAAATTGGCGGTCGCCATAACTACGCACACGCCCCCTAGTGGCGCGGGGAGAACGTGTCCCGGCGGTCGGCACACGAGAACGGTTATTTTGATAGGAAACCCTGCATCGCAGAGCCACGCGCTGCTCTCGCTGCGGCGGGGAGCGCGCGCGCTGCCGCTCAGGGTATCACGGCTCATGCGAAGCAGGAAGACTAAAGATTCAAGGTCATTATTTTAGTAATATATTGGTAATTTCGCAGCAAACGTCGGAGAGCCTGCCATTGTGAATCTCACATTAAACTGCTTCTTTCTCATCTCTCTCTCTCTCTCTCTCTCTCTCTCTCTCTCTCTCTCTCTCTCTCT
>NW_014586135.1:0-563 GCF_000485595.1 Priapulus caudatus
GTGAGTTCGGAAAAGACAATAAGGTTTCGATTATGTATATTAATTAGATAGATAGATATAATTATTATTATATATATATATATATCTATATATATATCACTCACAGCCACTACTCACTTTTCTCTAGTGTGAACTCTAGCTGGTAGATCTGCTCGTCTGCCTCCTCCCCTTCTCCCTCCCACCCACTTACCATCCCTCCTCCCCTCCACTCCACCCATCCCCCCCCCCTGCACCTCACCTGCANCCTCACAGCAGCTTTACCTCTTCTGCCTCTTCACTTTGTCGGCTTCCTTCTCTATGTTCGAGGGTACCGGGTTGAAGTCGACGATCTCGGCGAGGATCACTTCCAGCTTGTTCGTCTCGCCGTCGTATTCCTTCACCTGGAACGAACGAACGAACGCCGGAAGAACGTAGGGAACATACGGGGAAGTTCCAAGCGGTAGCTGTGTACCGAGATAAAGAAAGAGACACGGACATAAAGAGAAAAGAGAGAAAGAGAGAGAGAGAAAGAGAGAGAGAGAGAAAGAGAGAGAGAGAGAGGGAGAGAGAGAGAGAGAGCGAGC
>NW_014586135.1:1509-3073 GCF_000485595.1 Priapulus caudatus
GAGAGAGAGAGAGAGAGAGAGAGAGAGAGAGAGAGAGAGCGAGAGAGAGGACACACTCGCCTGCACCCCCTCCTCCCCCTCCTTCTCCTCCTCTTACCTGAAGCTCTAGCTGTCGACTCCTGCTCTCTAGTTCCTCGGCGAGATCCCGCACCTCCTGCTTGCGATGAGAGATCTCCGTCCTCAGCTCCTCGTTCTGCCGCGTCGTCCCCATCATCTTCATCTCCATCTCCTACACGATATGATATGATACAACACGATATGACAGCTCCTCATTCTGCCATGTCGTCCCCATCATCTTCATCTCCATCTCCTATGATTCAGTTCACGATACGATACAACACGATATGATACAAAATGACATGATACGATATGATACAACACGATATGATACAAAATGACATGATACGATATGATACAACACGATATGATACAAAATGACATGATACGATATGATACAACACGATATGATATGATACAACACGATATGATACAAAATGACATGATACGATACGATACGACACAACATGATATGATACGATACTACATGATATGATACGAAACAACACGATATTATATATACGATATGATATGACTCAACACGATATGATACGATACACCACGATATGATACGAAACAACACGATATGATACGATACAACACGATATGATACGAAACAACACGATATGATACGATACTACACGATATGATACGAAACAACACGATATGATACGATACAACACGATATGATACGAAACAACACGATATGATACGATAGAACACGACACGATATGATACAATACAACACAATACGATGCGTGACGATAGACGACACGATATGACAGCTCCTCGTTCTGCCTCGTCGTCCCCAGCATCTTCATCTCCATCTCCTACACGATATGATACGATACGACACAACATGATATGATATGATACAACACAACATGATATGATATGTTACAACACCACATTATACGATACAATGCAACATGATTACAATATGATATGATACGATACGATACAAGATACGATACATGATACGATACAATACAATTTACAATGTAAAAGATACAAGCCACTGTGGCGTGGAATCCATATAGACTTCCATATAATAGACTATTTATTCCATATAATAGACTCATTCTATATAATAGACTTCCATCTCTACACAAGTTCTGTCAGCTGTGAATGCCATTTGTAGTGGCACTGTAGCAAGGGGATCTCTGCTGATTCACCGCGGTACAACCTACCCCTTCTTTCGGAAGTTTCTTGTATTCCTTCATCAAGATGTTTCTCTCGTAGATAAGGCTGCAGGGAAAAAAAGTTGAAGAAATGTGAGTTCGGAAAAGCAATAAGGGATCAGATTATGTATATTAATTAGATAGATAGATATAATTATTATTATTATATATATATATATCTATATATATATCACTCACAGCCACCACTCACTTCTCTAGTGTGAACTCTAGCTGGTAGATCTGCTCGTCCGCCTCCCCCTCCTCCCTCCTCCCCACTCACTCACTTCTCTAGTGTGAACTCTAGCTGGTAGATCTGCTCGTCCGCC
>NW_014586136.1:0-1003 GCF_000485595.1 Priapulus caudatus
CTGCTGCGGCTGTTGTTAATGTTGCTGCTGCTGCTGCTGCAACAGCTAGCAGAAGATTGCGATCGTGCGGATACTCACGCCAGCGAGCACTTGGAGTTTTCCTGTTTTCCTTTTGTTTTTTCGCATCGCGCTTGTCCCAGTTTTTGCGGGCGACGGCGGCTATCCCTAAAAACGGTGAAACGGATACACTCGCAACAGGCCGTCACCTGCAGAGACGTAGCGGGGATTAGGGAAACCTTGGTTGAATGGGTAAGTCAGATTTCGGGGAAAGAGGCGGTTAGATGAGAGATTACAGGGGGAGGGTGGGAAGGAGTGAGCGAGACAAAGTGAGCGAGCAACATAGAGAATTAGAGAGAGCGAGAGAGAGAGAGAGAGAGGGAGAGAGAGAGAGAGAGTCTCTCTCTCTCTCTCACACACACACACCCACACACATGATGAGAGCGATTGAGTTGGGAGGAGAGAGAAAGGGGAGGAGGAAGAGAAGAAGCTCTCCCACTCTCTCTCGTCCACAGCACACCCGAACCCACATCTCTCTCTCTCTCTCTCACACACACACACACACGCACGCACGCACGCACACACACGCACACACGAACGCGCACCCGCACAAAGATATATATACACAGACCAATAATGCTCCCTTTACTTGCGCATAAATACTTGCGCATGCGCACTCGTCGCGACACCATGGATACCTGACGCTGACCAGTCTCGCACCTAGAGGGCACCCCATGTTTCCGCCTCGAGCTACACCAACCACTACACGGCCATTTCCTGCGTGTACATTTCCATCCATATAATTTCCATCAACGACGAAGACGACGACACTCACGAAGATTGATATCAGAGATGACCACCGGAGCGAGAGGGTAGAGAGAGAGGGAGAGAGAGGGAGAGAGAGGAGGAGGGTAGAGAGAGAGAGGGAGCGAGAGAGAGAGGAGGGGGAGAGGAGGGAGAGGAGGGAGGGAGGAGGAGGGAGGAGGAGGAGGAGGGGAGGAGGAGG
>NW_014586136.1:2382-3073 GCF_000485595.1 Priapulus caudatus
TCAGATAGTTACCTCGGGTACATATTATACGCCATTATACGACAACGACCCTTCGTGCCACACTGCCCCTCTCTCTCTCTCTCTCTCTCTCTCTCTCTCTTTCTCTCCCTCTCTATATCTCTCTCTCTTTCTTTGAGCCGTCGTCAGCCGTCCGTCAGTTACTGACATTTGCGCAAATATGTGCGCACGGCCTTGTGCAAACCCTAGCAGAGTCTCATATTATCCGAAATTCGGGTTTTTAATCAGCGGTTTTTGGTGGGTTATATATATATTCGGCCGGGTTATATGTTTCTGGCGCCGACCGGCCATGGCGTTTTCCGTTCTGCTAGTGTTGAGTATGTATATATAATATAATATATATATATATACGGTAGCCCTGACTGAAATGATACGTAGGTCTGTTCGCGGGGCTGTGTTCGCGGTGGTGGGGCGACAGTCACGGTCTGTCAGTCACACCTCTGACGAGATGTAGTCATTACCTGCCACCTGTTGGGACAAAATATACGATAAATTTCACACGATGTGGGTGAAAATGAGAGAGGGCGAGAGAAGAAAGAGCGAGAGAGAGAGAGAGAGAGAGAGAGAGAGAGAGAGAGAGTAGAGAGAGAGAGAGAGAGAGAGAGAGAGAGAGAGAGAGAGAGAGAGAGAGAGAGAGAGAGAGGAGAGAGAGAGAGAGAGAGAGAGAGAGAGA
>NW_014586137.1:0-654 GCF_000485595.1 Priapulus caudatus
AGAGAGAGAGAGAGAGAAATAGAAAGACTGAGAGAGTGGGGCGAGAGATTAGGGGCGGAAGAGAAAACAGAGATTTACGCATTTACTAATTAATATGCCTATTTTTGTCATTAGCTCTCTTTATTAATTAACGATGCTTCTTTCCGTACACGCAACAGTTGCTATAGAAAACACAATATCAACTGCTGTTTTACGATCATTCATGCTCCCCTGTATAACAATCTCTACAATAATTAAAGTAAAAGTAATTATGACAATAATATTATATATATATATAAGATATTATGATATATAATTGTGATATTCCCCTTCTTCTTCTTATTATTATTATTATCATCATTATCATTAATACTAAGACAACTAATAATATATATAACAATATAGAACAATATATGTAATACGCAGGAGTTATGGTATCATAGTACTTTTAATATAGCTCATAGTGGCCGTCATCGAATGTACCAACACGACATATGTATGTCTGACTCATGCTGCGCTGGAATTCTACGTAACACCCAGCAACAAGAAAGTCTCGTCTAATTAAATGTTGTTTATCCTTTACCCGGCATCGCCCTTTACCTCTCCTCTTCCTCCTCCTCTTCCTCCTCCTCCTCCTCCTCCTCCTCCTCCTCCTCCTCCTCCTCCTCCTCCTCC
>NW_014586137.1:2202-3072 GCF_000485595.1 Priapulus caudatus
AGAGAGAGAGAGAGAGAGAGAGAGAGAGAGAGAGAGAGAGGTGTAGGAAAGATAACCCATTACAACTCTCTCGCCACGAGCGTCTCTCTCTCTCACTCTCTCGTGACGTCATAGATGCCCGCGGCGGCCATGTTTGTATATGACGTCACCTCCCATATCGTCTGCTACAGATAAGCCGACAGACTGCTCGACGGCCAATCAGATGTTGTATGGATCATCGAGGCCGGCGGCAGCTCCGACACACCAGAGCCTACGGAGACGGGACCCCGTACTCGGTAACCTCATGTAAGCGCCTACGCCTATATAATATATATATACTATATTATAGTAGCCTACATCTACTATATATAAGCGCCTACGCCTATATCTAATAGTTTATACTTACATGGTGCTATATAAGCGAATTCGCATATATATATNTATATATATATATATATATATATATATATATATATATGTAAGTATATTAGGCGTTCTTCGTTAATCACAGTAAATTATCGATTAGCATACAGAGAGAGAGATCGATATTCACGTCGTTATCAACATTGGCAGCTAGTCTGAATCATTATATCGCGTGTCTACAACCTGTACCTAAGCTGCCTTGTTTTGCTGCTTGTTATTTTTCAGTTCCAGTGTAATCTTGAGTAATTACACTTTATCCATAACACCATAAATAATATAGAGAGAGAGTCGGGGAGAGACAGAGAAAGCGAAAGAGAAAGCGAGAAGGAGAGAGAGAAAAATAGCGAGAGAGAGAGAGAGAGTCAGCGGAAGAGAGAGAGTGAGAGAGAGAGGAGGGAGAGAGATAAAGATAGCAAGAAAAGAAAGGGAGAGAGAGAGAGAGAGGAGGAAGAGAGAGAGAGGAAGAGA
>NW_014586138.1:0-366 GCF_000485595.1 Priapulus caudatus
GACGGTCTAAGAGAAAAGTTAATGTTAAGACTAATGTTAAGACTAATTCTGTTTCTGACAACGGGCACCTGCCTTCCCTCGTTCCCCTCACATCCATGATCTATCCCGGTAATTGACTGTCTGCCTGCTTGCCTGCTTGCCTGTCTGTCTGTCTGCCTGCCTGCCTGTCTGTCTGTCTGCCTGCCTGCTTGCCTGTCTGTCTGCCTGCTTGCCTGCTTGCCTGCTTGCCTGCCTGTCTGCCTGTCTGACTGTCTGTCTGTCTGCTTGCCTGTCTGTCTGTCTGTCTGCCTGCCTGCTTGCCTGTCTGTCTGTCTGTCTGCCTGCCTGCTTGCCTGTCTGTCTGCTGCATGTCTGCCTGCCTGCCTG
>NW_014586138.1:1864-3072 GCF_000485595.1 Priapulus caudatus
ATCCTCTTCATCCTCTTCATCCTCGGCTCGGCCTCTTCTGCTGCTTCTGCTAGGAACACATCGTGCTCACGTGTTTCCAATAATGTAGGCAACGACAACAATAAAGGCCAGACTAAATAGAGACTAAATAGAGGGGAGCTGTGTTTCTGTAGGTAATGTAAGTGCAAACGAGTGTGTGTGTGTGTGTGTGTGTGTGTGTGTGTGTGTGTGTGTGTGTGTGTGTATGTGTGCATGCATGCGTGTGTGTGCGCGCACAAGCGTGTGTGTGTGTGTGGCTATGTGCATGTGTGTGTGTGTGGCGTATGCCTGCATATGTGCATGCGTGTGTGTGTGTGACGTATGTACATGTAACGGTAGCACGTAACATGTACCGATAGCACTCAACATATAACGATAGCATGTAACGGCAGCAATTAACATGTAGCATGTACCATGTAACGGTAACACATAACGACAGCATGCAACACGCAACCGTAGCACGTAACATCTATAGACAGCATGTAACATGTAATGGCAGCATGTAACATGTAATGGCAGCATGTAACATGTAATGACAGCATGTAACATGTAATGACAGCATGTAACATGTAATAACAGCATGTAACATGTAATGGCAGCATGTAACATGTAATGGCAGCATGTAACATGTAATGGCAGCATGTAACATGTAATGACAGCACGTAAATACATCACGTAATAGACTCACCGATACGGACTACGCTGGGTAGTGAGTGAACGTGTTTGACGCACGCCAGCCACGCCGCTACACACACGTACACTGCCGCCGCCGCTGCCGCTGCCGCCTCCCGTGCCTGCATGCCTCCTCCTCCTCCTACTCCTCCTCCTGCCGGGTCTCAGCTGCTGGTGTGGTGGCGGCAGGGGGAAGCCGGTGGAGGCGGTGTGCGAGAGAGCATGACGCTGAAGAAGAAGCTGAAGCTGCGAAAGATGTCGCGTAGCATAGTCGGAGGCTGAGAGGCTTCTGTGCGTGTGAGAGGGATGCTGAAGATGATATAGTGATACAGCAGCAGCAGCGGCGGCAGCGGCAGCGGAGTGGGATGTGCGCATGCGCCCTGGCTGCAAACACGGCAAGCAAGCAGGCAGCGGTAAACAGAGATATGTGTAGTGCGGTTGTAACCGCTTGCTCTCTCTCTCTCTCTCTCTCTCTCTCTCTCTCTCTCTCTCTCTCTCTCTCTCTCTCTCTCTCTCTC
>NW_014586139.1:0-918 GCF_000485595.1 Priapulus caudatus
CGTGCGTGCGTGCGTGCGTGCGTGCGTGTGTGTGTGTGTGTAAGTGTGTGCACGTGTGTGTGGTGTGTGCGTGCGTGCGTGCGTGCGTGTTGTGTGTGTGTGTGTGTGTGTGCGTGCGTGCGTGTGTGTGTGCGCGTGCGTACGCACGTACGTTCGTGTGCGTGCGCGTGCGTGCATGCGTACGTACGTACGTGTGCGTGCGTGTGCGTGCGGCGGCGCGCGACGACGTAATATTGGGTTAGTATTGCGATCGGAAATCCCCTCCTTCGCCGCCACGCATACACGTCGTCGGCATTGCATGATCGGCGGCCCAGCGCGTGTAATGCGCGGAGAATGACAGGTGACACAGTCATTGGCGGAAAGGTAGTGATTGCCGACGGAAGAGCTTATCGTGCGATCACGACAGGAGGCGTGCAATCGCCGCCGCAGTCACGAATGTCGTAGCGGCTTAAACAGGTGGGTAAGCAAGCGTCCACGTTGTGGCCACAGTGACATGCGCGCCGGGATGTTTCCGTGTTGTTGTCATGGCGACCTCCTGCGCAGGCTGTAAATATTAACGTTGCCATGGCCACTCGCGTGGCAGTAAACATCCATATTGTTGTCATGGTGACACGCGAGGCAGGCTGCTTCCACGTTGTCATGCCAACCTGTGCGGAAGCCAACCTCCACGTTGCCATGCCAATCTGCGCGGAAGCCAGCTTCCGTGGTGTCATGACAACCTGTGCAGCAGGCAGCTTCCACGTTGCCATGACGACCCGCGCGTCAGTAAGCCTCCACGGCGCTACCTCGCCGCATGTTTCACCGCCTGCCCTAGATATACATGCACTCTATACACATATGCATATATATGATGTGTATATATATATATATACTAATACACACTACATGCACTCTATATCTTGACTCTATATACATGTT
>NW_014586139.1:2553-3071 GCF_000485595.1 Priapulus caudatus
TGATACTCACGCTATCCTGGGCGAGGAAACGATCTGCGGTCTCTAGGTACCACCTGCTTACTCGTCAGTGTGTGAAACCTGGAGTAACGCGGCGGTGCTTTCACATTCGCACACCGACGTTGGCGATGAAAAAACGTGTTCACGTCGCTGAGATATCAAGTCGTTGACGTCTTAGCGTTTACTCACACGCGACGTCTCAGCTCCCCTTCCACGTTATTTCCCGTATTATTTCATGTTATTTTCTGTCCAGCCTTCTCCCCGACGCGCACGCGCGCTAAACTATCATTACACGCCGGAGATAAGTGCACATGTGCGTGCGTGAGTGCGTGTGTGTGTGTGTGAGTGTGTGCGCGTGCCTGTGTGTAGGTGTGTGTGCGCGCGCGCGTGCGTGCGTGCGTGCATGCGTGCGTTGTTGCGTGCGTTAGTTCGTTCGTTCTTGTGCTTATGCGTTCGTGCGTGCGTGCGTGAGAGAGAGAGAGAGAGAGAGAGAGAGAGAGAGAGAGAGAGAGAGAGAGGAG
>NW_014586140.1:0-1422 GCF_000485595.1 Priapulus caudatus
AAATCTTGGGGGATGTCCCAAACCCCCCTAATGCCCCCCCCTAGTGGCCTTCGGCAGCTTTTTAAAACACCAGAAAAGGCAAGCAGAAAAAAGTTCCCTTTACTTCTTCCTGGACACCCCCTTTTCAAAAATCCTGAATCCGCCCCTGGCGTGTGTATACAAACATTATTACTTAAATCATTCTTTCCCACCTCTCCGTCTTCCCCTCTCTCTTTTTCTCTCCTTCTCTCTCTCTTCTCTTTCTCATTCGCCTCGTTCTCTCTCTCACTCTTTTGTTGACGGATTATTTAGATACCACGAAGCTGGTCTCTGTACTAACATCGCATGGTATCACGAATCACCGAGCACTCGGACACGTAACGTCATTATCATAATATGCCCAACACTGTACTCCACGTTACGTTTAGCGGTTTCATGTCATAGCTGCATGTCCGTCGCCCTACAGTATGCTCACGTTACGGGATAACGTATCATTATACAAATAGCGGATTTCGTTTTAGCAGAAATTGTCAGTTTTGGTGAGAACTAAACAGGTTTTGGTAAATGTGTTTACATATCTGCATGGGAATGAGAGAGAGAGAGAGAGACGGAGAAAAAGAGAGAGAGAGAGAGAGAGAAAGAGAGAGGGAAAGACAGAGAAAGACAGAGAGAGAGAGAGAGAGGGAGAGAGAGAGAGAGGGAGAGAGTGAGGCGAACAGGAGAGAGAGACATAGAGTCGGGCCCAAAAAAAGGGAGAGAGGAGGGAAGAGCAAGAGAGAGAGAGAGACAGTCAGACACAGGGCGATAGAGAGATACAGAGACGGGGAGAGAGAGAGAGAGAGATAGAGAGAGAGAGATAGAGAGAGAGAGAGATGAGAGAGAGGAGAGAGAGAGAGAGAAGAAAAGAGAGAGAGAGGAGAGAGAAAGAGAGAGAGAAGCGAGAGAGGAGAAAGAGAGAAAGAGAGAGAGAGAGGAGAGAGAGAGAGAGAGAGAGAGAGAGAGAGCGAGAACTACCCGCTTCACAGCAGTGTAATTGGGTGTGTGTACCAGGATGACATCCTGTGATGAATCTGTCCATTATGACACGCCCGCCTGTACAAAGCAACAGTAGTCCGACTGTTTTATTGCCCGTGTGATCTAGGCGCTGGCACCTGTATTTGTTCTTGCGGTTCTCTCAGGGGATAGTGACAGTTGTAATGCAGCTGGGTGGTGAGAGACAAACACGTAGGTTAGGATAAGCTTCGTTCTGCAGCTTATGTGGTTTAGCACTGTTTTCAAGCCGTTGTAAACGTACAAGATCACGATCGTAGTGCGTGTCTTTTGTCTGACATTTTTGGTGGCATCTGCATTTGTGTCTCTCTCTCTAGTCTCTCTCTCTCTGTCTCTCCCTCTCCCGCTCTCTCTCTCTCTCTCTCTCTCTCTCTCTCTCTCTCTCTCTCTCTC
>NW_014586141.1:0-299 GCF_000485595.1 Priapulus caudatus
TATATATATATATATATATATATATATAGATACATAAGGTTTGATATGCCGATCTCAGTGTGACTGTTATGTCGCGTATCATTAAGCCCAGTAGTGAGCCCAACTAGGCCTAAAGTAAGTAAACCTAATACGCCTAAAAACCGCATAACTTAATTACAGCCTAGTTACGCCAGACAAAACTTGACGATGGAAAAACACATTCCATGAAAGTATATTACAGGTTTAATTTTGTGGCACGTTGTGATATATATATATATATATATAATATATATATATATATATATATATATATATATATA
>NW_014586141.1:1236-3070 GCF_000485595.1 Priapulus caudatus
ATATATATAATATAATACGTTCGTGTGTGCGTGCGTGCGTGCGTGCGTGCGTGCGTGTAGAGTTTGCGAACGCAAACGCAATTATGAACGCTGTAACAATAGGAGAATACTAGCGAAAATCCCGCAGTAACAAAAAATCATACCAAGAGCATACGAATTAACTGCGTAATACTAAATAGGATAATCGTATATGATTGTAAAACAGTTTATGTACTCCTTAATTATATCGTGAACCCGCCTTCAATCCCCCATAAAAAAAAGCTGGTAAAATATGAATATGTATGGCGGTGGCATGATGCACAGGCCCCGCCACCACGTGTATATACGATAGTTGGGTTATACCGCTTATAGGTAGAATACGTGTCATATAATGAGAATATAAACGTACATGCATTATATTAAGAGTGCATAATAGAGAAATCTCTATTATGTACTCTTGATAATATCCACCGCGTTGATATACAAGCGCGCCTACGGCAGATTATATATGGTTATAATCACACGCTGAGTACACGAAGCAGTGAAGGAATATGTATTCAGCGCAACTGCAGGGCGCAATACTGACAGGCAATAACCCGGGTGATGTTAACCGTTCATATATGTACACGGTGTGTAACAAGCACACTGCACACCCGATGGAGCATTTCTGAGCTGCATGCATAATCAGCAGCACATTCTACAGGATAGGTGTGTGTGTGTGTGTGTGTGTGTGTGTGTGTGTGTGTGTGTGTGTGTGTGTGTGTGTGTGTGTGTGTGTGTTGTTGTGTGTGTGTGTGTATGTGTATGTATAATATATATATATATGTATCTCTATATTATACGCTCCTGATAATATTACAACAATTATACGTTTCACGTTTGCACGTTTTAATCAGGATTAGATGATTTTATTGTTTGATGAGATTATTGGTCGCGTTGTTAAATAAATTCATAATGACCCTGTTGGTGTCACTACTGCCTTATAAATATCCAAACTGCTCTCTGAGTTATAAGCACATAATCAGTTAACGCAATTTATCCTACTTCGTATTCATTACTAAATGGATTAAAATCTATTAAACCGACTGAAGGGAGATTTTATTATCGTCTAATACATTATTCAGAATATCAATACTTTTAACGCGAGATTGGTGTGTAGGCTGTAGATATTCATTCCTGTCAATTTCCTTGTTTATCTCATGATATTATCTCATCAAGTGTTATAGAGAAAATAGAAGAAAGGACACGAGCGAAATATATGCGTCAGATGTCGGATATAGATAAATCAAATGGTTAGATTTATTCATGCATTACGCAACGTGTCGCATTGATGTATAGTATTGATAGTATCGCGTGACAGCAGCCGCCACACGCATGCACTCACAAATGCATGCACTCACACACGAATTTACTCACACACGCATGCACAGACGTACACGCGCGCGCACGCAAGCGCTCTCTCTCTCTCTCTCTCTCTCTCTCTCTCTCTCTCTCGCCCTCTCTCTATATCTCTCTCTCTCTCGCTGTCTCTCGCTCTCTATCCTTCTCTCTGTCTCTCGCTATCTGACTCTTCTAACACCATCACACGCACACACCACGCGCACCACACACACGCGCCGCACAGGCGGAACGCAACGCACGCACGCACACACGCACGCACATCGCGACACACAACACACCACGGCAGGCGCCCGCACGCAGCACACAGTACACCCATACACACACACCACAACATGACACCCACACCACACACACACACACAAATTCACACACACACACACACACACACGCACGCGCGCGCGCGCGCGCGCTCTCTCTCTCTCTCTCTCTCTCTCTCTCTCTCTCTCTCTCTCGC
>NW_014586142.1:2617-3070 GCF_000485595.1 Priapulus caudatus
AGGGATGGCGGGCAGGGAACAGGGATGGCGGGCGGGGAACAGGGATGACGGGCGGGAAACAGGGATGACGGGCGGGGAACAGGGATGGCGGGCAGGGAACAGGGATGGCGGGCGGGGAACAGGGATGACGGGCGGGGAATCCGCTGCACCCCGGGAGCTGCCTGCACGCGTATGCACGTCATTGGCAGGTGTTTGCCACGGCAGCGAGGTGTCAGCAGCTGTCAGGGGTTGCCCGTGTAGCATACTATACATCCCCCCTTATTACAATCACCCCCTCTTTACATTGCGCATGGGCAATGTAAATCGAGCGTTATGAGTATGCCACAGACTTGACCATTATCGCCCCTGCGCAATGTAAAACAGGAGTGTTGGTCACAGGGGGATGTACACTACAGTACGGATATATATATATATGTATATATATATATATATATATATATATATATATATATA
>NW_014586143.1:0-3069 GCF_000485595.1 Priapulus caudatus
CTCCCCCACACAACCACACACACACCACACACACACACGCACGCAACGCACGCACGTACTTATTATTCTCTTCTTCTCACTCTCAGCCCCACCCACACAACCACCACCCCACCACCACCCACACACCCCGCGCTCCCACACCTCGACGCGTGACACGTCCACTACACACACCACACACACCACAACAGCACACGCACACACCACCACGAACACAGCACGATCACAACAATAGCGTTCTATCGCACGCACGCACGCAACGCACGCACCACACACCCCACTCCCCACCACACACACAACCCACCCATCACACCCACAACCCGCGCCACCACACCACACACTCCCCCAAACACACCAACACACTACGCACACACACACACACACACCACACACACACCACACAACACACACACACACATAAACAACACACACACACACACACACCACAACACCACACACACCACAACACACATACACACACGCACACACACATACACAATCACAGTCGCACAGCACACGCACACATCACACATACCACACACACACACAACATACGCACACACACACACACACACACACACACACACACACACACACACCACACACACCACAACAACAACAGAACAACACACATCCACACACACACCAATCCACCACACGCACACACCACACACACACGCACACGCAACGCACACGCACAACGACACCGCACACGGCACCGCACACGCACACGCACACGCACCACGCCGACACGCAGCACGCACACGCACACGCACACGCACCACGCCAAAACACAACACACACACCACGCGCGCGCGCCACACACACACCCCACTCTACCCACACCACACATCCCACCCCACACCACCCACACCGCGCGCCCACCACCACACACCTACACCCCCTCCCCACACACACACATACTACACCTCTCACATCACCCCACGTCCATCGCAACACTCCAGTCCACACGACGACGACGACGCGGGGTTCAACCCCGCCACTTACTAACTATCAGGCGATGTCCTCCTGCTAACATGTGTAGTTTTCATAAGCAGCAGCTGAGGCCAGCAGCAATGTCAAGGGCCTCATCCGTGCCATAGCCGATATTACATGCAAATGCTGCTGAGAAACGAAACAGTCTAGTGATTCGAATAACTCGAGAAGCAGCTAGTGATGCGAGTAATATTCAAGGTCGTAGTTTGAAGCAAGAAGCATTGCCCAGCAGATAGCGAGGTCGGATTATATAAAGAGTTATTGTGATAAGATCATATATTATATATATTATATATAGCTGTATATTATAGTATATATAACTAGTGTGTTTGTATAGTATAACTGTACATACTAATATACTATTATGTATATATATTGAATATATAATATCGATATATGTATGTTATATATATATTATAAGATATTAGTGTATATGTATATATATAGATATGTTAATAATAATATTATATTATATAGAGAGGCAGAAAGAGACGGAGATTTCTGTATATATTATTTGTATATATAGGGCCTATGTATGTATGAATTAAATATTAGTGGTTTGTATGCCCAAGCCAGTATGCGATATTGACGTTAATCCTGATTAATAGGTGTTATAAAAAAAGATCAAGACTAACGCCCCCGGTTGCATCGCATGCATCCAGCTGTTTGCTCACACAAAAACATTTCGTAAGTGTTCGCAAACATCATTGCGATCATGAGATAAGGTGTGTTATGAGAAAATAGATATCGTCTCTACCATGCTATGGTGAGACCGGATATATTCTGCCCTGCATGCTCTAGATGTTCTTGTTTTGCTCCCATCAACAGCCATGCGGTTGCGCGGGGGTGTGGTTGTTTCTTTTTTTCGCGGGTTTGCTTGTGTTGTGTATTGTGCATGTCACGACCCTGAGACGGATTCAGCGTCAAGTCATACATCACCGGTGAAACTAATGCCGCGTTGCCTTACGCGGCGAAGAAGTTTGCTGACTTCATGCCAGAGGAACTGGTTAGTTCATGTAGCCACGTGGTTCCCTAGTCTGCTTTCACCTCCCCACCCTCTCACTATCTCTCTCTCCCTCTTCTCTTTCTTCTCTCGGGAGGTCTTCTTCTCTCTCTCTCTCTTCTCTATCTACTCTCTCTTCTCGCTCTTCTTCTCTCTTCTCTCTCTCTCTCCTCTCTCTCTTCTCGCTCTCTCTCTCGTTCTCTCCTCTCCTCTCTCTCCTCGTCTTCTCTCTCTCTCTTCACCCCCCCCTCTCACTCTTTCTTCTCTCTCTCTCCTCTTCTCTCTCTCTTCTCTCTCTCTCTCTCTCTCTCTCTCTCTTCGCGTCTCTCGCTCTCTCTCTCTCATTCTCTCTATCTCTTCTCTCTCTTTCTCTCTCCTCTCTCTCTTCTCTCTCTCGCGTTCTCTATCTCTCTTCTCTCTCTCTCTCTCCTCCCTCTCTCTACTGCCACATCTCTCTCCTCCCTCTCTCTCTCTCTCTCTCTCTCTCTCTCTCGCTCCTCGCTCTCTCGCTCTCTCTCTCTCATCTCTCTAAGTCTCTCTCTCTCTCTCCTTCTCTCTCATCTAGCTCTCTCTCTCTCCCTCCTTCTCTCTATCTGCCCACCACTCACTCTCTTTCCATCACCCTATCCCATCTCACTCCGCCCCTCACCCGGCGCACGCGATTTTTTACGCAGAGTTTATCTTACAGACGACGCGTATCCGCGTGCGTGCGCGTGCGTGCGTGCGCGTGCGTGCGTGCGCTTCTGCTCGGTCGCTTTTTGTCGTGCCGCCGACGGTTCGTTATTTGGCAACAAGTTTAAGCGTGTGTGCGCTGTAAGCGTATCCCTTACCGACACGCATCGCAGCCGAACTTTACTGCTCGCGCCTGCCTGGCCATGGCTCGCTATCTGCGTGTTCTTCTTCGTGATCAGCCGCCGGCTTTTTTTGCGCCGCATCAATCCGACTATTTGCTATCATGCAGATCCGAATTGCTGTCGGATCCGACAACGATGCTCGAGGTGGCGGTGCGTGCGGTGGAGAGGAGGGGGGAGGAGGAGGAGGAGGAGGGGAGGAGAAGGAGGAGGAGGAGGAGA
>NW_014586144.1:0-1107 GCF_000485595.1 Priapulus caudatus
ACACACACACACACACACACACACACACACACACACACACACACACACACACACACACACACACACACACACACACACACACACACACACACACACACGCGCGCGCAAACACGCGCACACGCAAACACGCACGCGACGCGATGTACGCATTGGCGCGCACACAATTGGACGCAAGTGCGTAATGGATATTTACCAGTGTTACATAAACACTTATAGAACTCTCTCTCTATTTCTGCGTGACTTTGATACGTTCGTCTCGATAGATAAACGTGACAGCTCGCTGGATTAGTCCCTACACACACACACACAAGGAGCGGCAATGCGTGCGTGCGTGCGTGCGTGCGTGCGTGTGTATGTGCGTACGTGCGCGCGCGTGTGTGTATGTCACCCAAGTCACTTACACGCTATACATTGTAGTGTGTAAACATTTAATGATAGTAAATCGGGCAATTACGAAGGATTTATTACCGTAAACAGGACGGTAATTTGTTCTTCGCTGTTTAGCGTTTATGCTGATTATTAGTGTCGAATTTCACCTATATATATATATATAGAATGCCCGCGGTGTTAGCGAACCAATAATACTATTTAACGGATAATTTAATATTAAGGACAACGACCTTGAAGGGGAAGACCTTGAGGGAAATACGTCACGTGATCCGTACTCCACTCCTCGGTCTCCATATCCGGATCTGAAGCTCTGAGCGGATTCGTATCCACTTCTAATCCTTCTCAGATACGGGTACGGATCCGCTGAGTAATCCGAGTAGCTCTCCGCACTGCCATGTACCGAACACAACTGCAACTAGAAAGACGAAGGTTTATATGTAGCGGCTTTATCCGATGATATTAACAAGTATTACGCATGTTATTTGTTTATCATATTTGTAATTGTATTTTAGAAAGGCATCAGACAAGGGCCTAGGGATGTCATACTGATTGCGTATACTATATACTCACATATTTTCGTGTTGCAAATTGTGCCTAAAAATTATGCATAGGCTGATATGTCAATAAACGTTATATATATATATATATATATATATATATATATAGAGAGAGAGAGAGAGAGAGAGAGAGAGAGAGAGAGAGAGAGAGAGAGAGAGA
>NW_014586145.1:0-3068 GCF_000485595.1 Priapulus caudatus
CGCCGGTTGGGGTATCACTTCAACATTGATGTTCCCATTCAATGAATTAAACCAAATTGTATTGGCGTTTATTTTAGTAGGCGTTTCAGCAAGTGGCGTTGCATACTCTTCAGTCGCTTGGGTCTATTATGGTTTTGTTGGATGTGTATTGCTGCCATTAATGATTCGTTTGTTTTATGTTGGTGGTGAAGTCTATTACGCGTTATCGGCGATGACAGGATTTTTTTAGTGGTAATGGTTATAGCGGTACATAGAATGTATGTGTCCTCTATAACAGAGCTTGAATTGTCTTATAAAAACGAAGTGTTGATTGATGAGCTAAAGAATGCAAAAGATAAAGCTGAGCATATGAGTCAAGCAAAGGGCGAGTTTCTGGCTAATATGAGTCATGAAATTCGCACGCCAATGAATGGTGTTATTGGTACTTTGCAATTGCTTGAAGACACGCCTTTAAATGAAGAGCAAAAAGAATTTGTAGGAACAGCACACAAATCAGCAGATGCGTTACTTGCAATTTTAAACGATATTCTAGATTTATCTAAAATTGAAGCGGGTAAGTTAAGTTTCGAAAATATCGCTTTCGATTTGAACGAAGTTGTCAAAGATATTGTTGTCTTTATTCCTTAAGGGCAGAACAGCAGAGCGTTTCGTTAATACAGAGATTGATCCATCATTGCCGAAAAGATTGATGGGCGACCGACGCGTTTGCGTCAGTAATTGTTAACTTAGTATCTAATGCCTGAAGTTTACTGGCAAGGTGAAGTAATGAAAGTTAGTGTTCAAGTTCTTAAGTATGGTGAATGATGCTGTGGCGTTAAAAATTCTGTCTCTGATACGGGGATTGGTATCCCTGAAAAAGCACAGTCAAACATATTTAATGCCTTCACGCAGGCAGATGGTTCTACAACAGGAAATATGGTGCACTGGTTTGGGTTTGGCTATTGTTAGTCAATTGCGTCGAATGATGAATGGTGAGCTTGGTTTAGATAGTGTTGAGGGTAAGGGTCAACGTTTTGGGTGACGGGGAACATTGCAATGTGGCGAAGCAAATTATATCTATAGAGAAAGAAAATGCCGTTGTGGAGAAAACTTTGCCAGCAGAGCTAAAATACTCTTAGTGGAAGATAACCCAATTAATCAAATGGTCGCGCAAAAGATGTTGGAAAAAGTCGGTTATAAATCGACAGTGGCCAACAATGGTGTAGAAGCGTTGAATGTGCTGGCTGAAGAAGATTTCGATTTGGTATTGATGGACTGCCAAATGCCTGAAATGGATGGTTTTGATGCAACACGTGAAATTCGTCAACGAAACGTCAAGGCATTAAATAAACAGCCTGTACCGATTATCGCCATGACAGCGAATGTTATGTCAGGTGATCGCGAGCGATGCATAGAGGTAGGTATGGATGATTATATTGCTAAGCCAGTGCAAGTAGCTGCTTTAGATTCTCTATTGCGCAAATGGTTGAATTAATAGAGGTGCCATTTAGTTGAAACAAAGAAATTCACGTAAAATAGCATCTATTATTTATTTATAGTGTAAGCGTCGTTGTGAAATCAAATCAGCGCTGGTATCAGCGTCATCAACTCTTTAATCATCCTGTGCCCTCGGACTTGTCATCTTGGTTGTTTGATGATTCGTCACTGACGGCGCGTATGATAGCGCTTTGCGGTGAAAAATTTAATGTACGTTTAATTTCACAGCAATGGGAAAAAATTGATGTTGAAGATGCCTCCGCGATGGCATTAAAAAATGCGCATTCAGCTTTAGTTCGACAAGTACTGTTGTGTAATGATAAACAACCATTGGTTTATGCAAAAACAATAATTCCAGTAACTACAATCCAAGGTAGTCAACGGCGTTATGCCAATATGGGGGGGCAGCGACCTTTAGGCGCTATGTTGTTTAGTGATAGAACGATGCTGCGTGAAGAGCGTTCAAGTAGCGCAATTGCCGCGGCAGCACGAGGTTATGGTTATACAGAGATAGATGAGTTTGTGGGGTAGGCGATCGCGTTTTTCGTGTGTCAGCTAAACCAATTTGGTTGGGCAGTCTTTCTTACCGAATTATTGCGTGTTAGCGTGAGTGTGTTACAAATATATTATGCAAAAAAACCTCGCATCGCGAGGTTTTTTTTGCATAAGATATAAAAAGTTTATGCGGTTGAACGTTACTCGCTTGTAAGCCTTAGGGCCATTGTCTTTACTTCAAAAGTAACGGCTTGACCTCGTTTAGCGTTTTAAGCCAGTGCCTTGAATAGCGTTGAAATGTACCAATACATCTGCGCCGCCATCATCTGAGAAATAAAACAAACCTTTTGATCGTTAAACCACGTACTGTGCCTGTAGCCATAAACTTTACCTGATATAAATTAAACATAATTGATTGTCGCTTTACAGGTAATTAGAAGGGAATTCAGGGGTAAACGATGGGAACGTCCATAACCGCAAAACAATATCTGTAGCTGACGACACTATAAAAGAAACTTTAGGATATGCCAGAATATCTTTATATTTTCAGGTTAGATAAGAAAAAGTAATACTTGGCTGTCTGCTTGTTAATAAAGCAGGCAGCTTCAATTATGGTCTTATTTTACTCTGTTACTTTCTTAATATGATCAGTGATGTTAAAGGCGCATCTGTTGAGAATGGTCCGCCAGAGCCGGTTGCTGCGCGCGAGATAATATCAGATACGTTCTGGCCTTCAACGATTTTACCAAAAACAGTGTAGCCCCAGCCGCGCATTGATTTTGCGGTGTGATCTAAAAATGCATTATCTTTTGTGTTGATAAAAAACTGGTTCGTTGCTGAGTGTGGCGCATTGGTACGTGCCATAGCGACGGTGTATTTTTTGTTTTTAAGGCCATTAAATGCTTCATTAGCAATTGGGTCCTTCGTTTTAACTTTTGTAAAATCTTCAGTAAAGCCGCCACCTTGGTTCATAAAGTCTTTAATTACACGGTGATAAATCGTGCCATCGTAGGCGCCATCGTTTACATAAGCTAAAAAGTTGGCAACAGATAACGGTGCTTTATCAGGATATAGCTCAATAATCATAGTGCCTTTGC
>NW_014586146.1:0-1091 GCF_000485595.1 Priapulus caudatus
TATTGTATGTGTGGGTTACCGCAATCTGTCCCGGTGTGGGCGGGGGGGGGTGTGGGCGGGGGGAGGGGGGGGGGAGGGGAGGGGGGGAGAGTTGATTGGGTGTGGGTGCGGAGCGCTCGCTGGCGTCCCGGCGCGGTGCCGGGGGTGCATAGTAGAGAAGAGAGAGAGAAGAGAGAGAGAGAAAGAGAGATAGGCAAGCGAGTGAGTTGCAGCCGCAGAGAGAGAAGCAGAGAGAGAGTAGAGAGAGAGAGACGAGTGGGATGTCTGAGTGAGTCTGCAGACGAGAGAGAGAGAGAACCGAGAGAGAGAGAGATGAGAGAGAAGAGAAATCGAAGAGAGAGAGAGAGAGAGAGAGAAAGCAAGCGAGTGAGAATTAGAAGAAAGAATTATAGATTGTAATTCATGAAAAAACCGTACTACTGACAAAACCTGATGGAAATGGAAACCTGATGAAATTGAGTGTTGCCTAAAGTAAAGCGCGCGTGTACCCAAGAGCCCAATTTTTAACCGGATAATTTTCCACAAAAATATCGCAATTATTCTAATCGCTTCGTACTAAGTTCTGACGCGGTGTAGTGCTCATTAGCACCACGCATATCGAATAAATTAAAATAAATTTTCGAGCGCCGAGGCTCGGGACGGCAAAAAACATTCTTACCACTCAATCAAGGGGTTTCTGCGGCTTCTCTCGCCAGACGCAATTTCGCGCGGGGTTCTATCCGTTTTCCGACAGATTAGTACCCTATCAACAATTAAGCACCACTTTAAGGATAAAGTGTGCGTTGAATTTTTAATGGCCAAGAAATTGTTCGTACCGACTCACTGCTGCCAGTGTTTGCCTGCTGTTTGCCGTTGTAGTGATGTTACCCGTAGTAGTAATATAGTAATAGTATATAGTGTGGTGTAAGCTGGCATGTGTAGCTAGCACATTCGGTGCTCGTAGTGGAAGGCAGAGGACGTACCTCGTCTGTATATGCAAACATGCCGCACTTGTGTGTGTGGGTGGGGGGGGTGGGGTCGTGTGTCGTGTGTGGTGTGTGTGTGTGTGTGTGTGTGTGTGTGTGTGTGTGTGTGTGTGTGTGTGTGTGTGT
>NW_014586146.1:2801-3062 GCF_000485595.1 Priapulus caudatus
ATAATTATATATATACTGAGTTGTAGGAGGACGTGGTAAATTCGGTGCTCGAAATGTGCAGAAAAGATACAGGACTGACTAACGGTGTAATCGAAAGTATACCCGCGACAAACAAACAGAGAGAGGGGGAGAAAGCTCGCGTGAGATAGACGGACAGAGGGAGAAAATGGTGCGAGAGCGCGATTGAGCAAGTGAGAGAGAATAACAGTGCCAGAAAAGAGAGAGAGATAGAGGAGAGAGAGAGAAGGAAAAGAGAGAGAG
>NW_014586147.1:0-3062 GCF_000485595.1 Priapulus caudatus
GATAGATAGATAGATAGATAGATAGATAGATAGATAGATAAATATATAGATACAATCGATGAGTATTAGTGCTCGCGTACATCCGGGTAACCACTAACCCGCGGAGATCTAGTTCCCGCTGCTCTCGCCAGAGGGAGTGGCGCACCAGATGTCGACGTCGCAGACGGGGTGTGCCGAATACGGTTTCAGACGCCATTGGTTTTTCCGCCGACTGCGCTTCAAATTAATTACGAAATGATAATGACGACGAGCTTTTGTTTAGATATGCGATAATCACTGCTGGATGGCTGGTGACGTCCGCTATTAGTCGCAGTGGCAGCAGCAGCGGCGGTAGATAGAGCAAGCGCATTCAACGCGCACAAGTATAAAATCCGTGGCATAACTCGCTCGACTGAATGCAAGCGCGTCCGCGTGCGTGTGTGCGTGCGCGCGTTCATGCAAGCGTGCACGCACGTGTGAGTGTGTGTGAGAGAGAGAGAGAGAGAGAGTGCGCGCGTACGTACGTGCATTCGTGTGTGTGCTTGTTCTTCTATGCGTGTGTGCACGTGTACGAGCGTGCGTGCGTCTGCGTGCATGTGTGTGTGCGCGCGCGCGTGTGTGTGAATTCGCGTGCGTGCGCGGCAGCGCGTGCTCCACTTGCTCTCTCTCTCTCTCTGCTCTCTCTCATCCGCCGAGCCAGCAGCGGCGGGAGCCCCGGCTCTCTCTCTCGTTTCTCTCTCTCCTTCTGTACTATTCGAAATCAATGTCTACGGAGATTGCTCATTGAACACAGTCGTCGCCGCATCGCCGGGCCGTTGATTGATCGGCGTGCTTTCGTCACCGCTAAACGGACGCAGACTGAGAGGAGCTCACAGCCACTCCAATGAAGCAGCATATCTATACCAAAGAATATACACGAAGCGAAATAGCGCTCGCTTATCCCGACAGAGGGCTCCATCACCGCAACGCACTTTACTGAGCCCAAGCGATTCGAAGAACCATTCAAGTCGACGTGATAAAAGCGAGCGGAATGAAATACCAGGGGTATCAATTATTGGCTAACCTTATAGTATACTATGGATATTATATAGAATGGGGCCGCATGCTATAAGAAAGGACAGATTACACTGTTAACATTCCGCCAATTTGTAAGATGAGAGAGAAAGAGAGCAAAAGAGGAGGAATTACCACAGGCTCGAAAACACACATCGGGGCGAGACAACGAGACAAAGGGAATAAATGTAGAATGCCACCGCAGCATAAATTTACGGAGACGCGTAGATGAGATTCTTACGTCCGGCAATCTACTCGCGCCTGAAAGCCCTCGAAAAGCAGACGGCGATGCGATAGAGCCGATACACACAAAGTGTACGCGTGAACTTATTCACACTAAGTCAAGTCCTCCGAAAAAATAGCTCGCGGTCCCATAATCTTCGACTTCGAGCAATAGAGAGTATATTAGTTGTCAACTCGCTGGGAGTCAGGTCATAACGCATGGCGCGACAGGTGTAATGCTGCTGTAAACAGTAGTAATTAGCTGTACCCTCGCTGCACGTCGATATCAGAGAGGGCAACGGAAGAATCTGGTGTGCGTGTGTGCTTGTGTGTGTGTGTGTGTGCGCGTGCCGTGCGCGTGCGTCGGCGTGGGCGTCGCGTGCAGTGCGTGCGGTCGGCGTCGTGTGTGTAGTGTGGTGTGTGTGATTGTGGTGTGTGCTGGTGTCGTAAGTGCTGTGTGCCCGCGGCGATCTTCGTGAGTGGCGCAGTATAGAAAGGTACAGCGCTGGCTTATAGGCTATATCAACACGGCGGCGTCTCTCTCTCTCCTGCTTCATCTGCTCATCTCTCTGCTCTCTGCATCAGCTTAATAGCGGGGCGGGAGGGAGAGAGAGAGGCACGGCTCCTCAAGAAGCTCTTTTCATCGCGTGCTCTCCCGCATCTTTTCTCAGGACGTCGGCTCTCGGTCGGCTATCCTATAGGCACGCCCTCAGCATTCTCATGTTCGTTCTCTATTGGCTCCTCAGTCTCCTCTGCTTTGCCTCATCTGATCCGCATCTCTCTCTCTCTTGTCGCTGCCGGGTCTACCTACGGTATCCCTCATGCTCGCTGGCGGTCATGTGTGCCTCTCTCTACGGTCTTGTCCTTTCTCCGGCTCCTCGGTCTCGCCGTTCTGCAGCGCTCGCCGCGCCGCTCTCTTTTTTCTCTGCTCTCTCTGCCTCTTGCCTCATCGTTCTCTCGTCTCGGTCGGGGAACTCACACACGTGCGTCATCCTCTGAGTCCGAGCTAGTCTGGCATCCTCACTCTCTCTACACAGGCGCCTCGGCTGTGACAACACTCTTGCCGCCATTTCCCTTGCTCATCTCTCTGCCTCGTGCGCGCATATTGAGCATATGACTGCTACGAAGCTCGCCTGTAAAGTTAGGTAAATAGAAGTCAGAGCAAAACCTGCGGGCGACGGCGGGCGGGACGAAGCCGGTGTGTCAGGGCTTGAACTACAGGCCAGGCGCGTGAGAGCAGGTAACATCGCTGGCTACTATGTCGGACTATTCAACGCTCTACGAAGGTAGGTACCCGTGAGTTGCGCAGCGGCTGCTCTGACTTGTAGAGAAGTAAAAACGCCGCCTATGTGTGGCACAGAATGCGCAGACACCCGCTCAGCGCCAGCATCTGCATGTATAGCAACACCCGCGACGAGTGAGCCGAGAGGAGCGAGCCAAAAAATAACGAACAAAAAGCGGTGTAGTCAAAGAAAAAGAGGAGAGCATAAGAGAACGAAAGAGACAGAATGAAACGAACAGAGAAGAGAACGTTCGAAACTAGCCAGGGTACCTCGCAAAGCGAGATGCGAGTTGCGAGCAGTAAGAGAGAAAAAGAGATAGAGAGAAAGAGAGAGACGAGAGAAGAAGAGAGAAGAAAGAGTGAGAGAGAACGAAAGAGAGAGCGAGAAGAGAGAAAAGAGAAGAGCACGAGAGAGCAGAGAGTGAACGCGACAGAGAGAGAGAGCAGGCGCAGACGGCGCAAAAGGAG
The DNA here is from genome assembly GCF_000485595.1 of Priapulus caudatus. Taxonomy (NCBI): domain Eukaryota; kingdom Metazoa; phylum Priapulida; class Priapulimorpha; order Priapulimorphida; family Priapulidae; genus Priapulus; species Priapulus caudatus. Next base: position 3,005 of record NW_014586147.1, read on the forward strand.
GAGATCGCGTAAGAAAGCCGAAACGAGAAAAGCAAATAGAACAGAAAGAGAGAGAAAC
>NW_014586148.1:0-597 GCF_000485595.1 Priapulus caudatus
CCTCGTTATTCCCTTCGTTAACGCATCGTTAGGCGCGCCACACTAACGACCGACTCGCCTCGTTATTCCCTTCGTTAACGCATCGTTAGCGCGCCACACTAACGACCGACTCGCCTCGTTAGTCCCTTCGTTAACGCATCGTTAGCGCACCACACTAACGACCGACTCACCTCGTTAGTCCCTTCGGCAGGAGGTTGATGCGCATGAGCGCGCGTCTCAGCTTGTTGCGATGGCCCAGCGTCATGAAGCCCTTCTTACGTTCCTCGTCCCCCCGCACGTCCCCGCCTCCGCTGCTCGTGCTCCCGCTCTTCTCCCGGCGCGGCGGCGGCGGCGGCGCGCCCGGCGGAGACATGGAAATGCGCGCCGACAATGTAGAGGGCGCCGCCGTGAGCGCCTCGAGGTCGGGCGCGGAGAGACGGGCGCGCAGCGCGTCGGACGCGCGCTTGTTGTGCGTGATGTCGCTGGTCTTGCGCGTGCCGCGGCACGAGGGGCCGCCGCCGCCGCCGGACTGGTCTTGCAGCGAAAGCATCTCCTTGAAACCTGGGAACGTGGAAGTCGAAAATCGTAGAGAGAAGAGAAAGAAACGGAAATAAGAGG
>NW_014586148.1:1928-3061 GCF_000485595.1 Priapulus caudatus
TTACCTCCTCCACCTTCTCCCCTTCTCCCCCTCCTCCACCTTCTCCCCTTCCTCCACCTTCTCCCCCTCCATCTTCTCCCCTCCTCCACCTTCTCCACCTTCTCCCCCTCCTCCACTTCTCTCCCCTCCACCTTCTCCCCCTCCTCCACCTTCTCCCCTCCTCTGTCTTCTTACCTCCTCCGCCTTCGATCCCTTCTCGACCTTTGAGATGAAGATGCCGCATCCTCGTTCCCAGCCTCCGAGCACGGAGAAGTGCAGGATGTCGTCCCGCGTCGAGCGCGCTGGAACCAGAACGTCAGCTCGTCAGTGTGACAGTGACAGCGGGACGCGTCACCGAGTGTCACCAAGTGTCACAGCTAAGCTTGATCAAGAGCCGGCCACCCTGACTACGTGTGACACTACGTCAGTGACAGCGGCGGTGGGAGGCGGCGGGCGGCGGCGGGCGGCGGCGCGTGGGTCTAATGCTTGCAAACTGCTGCACGTGACAGTTGACACGGCCCTGACCGCGACCCCACCACGATGGGGTCACGGTGGGGTCGCAGTCAGGTCACTGGTCGCGGTGGGGTTGCAGTCGGGTTACGGGTCACAGTGGGGTCATGGTGGGGTCGCAGTCAGGTCATGGGTCAGTGGGGTCACGTGGGGTCGCAGTCAGGTCACGGGTCACAGTGGGGTCATGGGTCGCGGTGGGTCACGGTGGGGTCACGGGTCACGACCCGTGACCTGACCGCGACCCCATTGTGACCCGACCGTGACCTCACCGCGACCCCATCGTGACCTGACCGTGACCCCATCGTGACCCGATCATGACCTCACCGAGCGTGACGACACGCGAGCGAGCCTTCGCCGCGCAGGCGATGTTCAGCAGTCGCAGCTGACCAATCATCTTCTCACGCTCGAGCAGCGATTCAAACTTCTCGAGGAAGTCGATCATGCACGGGTGCGCCTCAAAGTCGTTGAAGTGGTTGTTCACCCAGAGCAGCACGACACGAGTCACCTGCAGGAGAGAGAGAGAGAGAAGGTTAGAGAGAAGAGGAGAGGGGGAGAGGGAGAGAGAGAGAGAGAGGGAGAGGGAGAGAGAGAGAGAGAGAGAGGAGAGAGAGAGAGGGAGAGGAGAGGAGAGAGAGAGAGGGAGA
>NW_014586149.1:1872-3061 GCF_000485595.1 Priapulus caudatus
CTCCTTCTCCTCCTCCTCCTCCTCCTCCTTCTCCTCCTCCTCGCTTTGTCTCGTCCTCCTCCTCCTCCTCTCCTCTCTCCTCTCTCCCTCCTCCTCCTCCTCCACCTCCTCCTTCCCTCCTCCTCCTCCTCCTCCTCCTCCTCCTCCTCCTCCACCGCAGCCGCCGTTCAGTTGTAGTCTAACAACTGCCGACCAATGATGTTGTAAGCCACTCCGTAGCCATATGTATGACGATGACGCATAGAACAGGGACTCCACCTGAAAAGTGGATATACCCATCAGTACGCATCAGACAGAATACAAACTACTACAAGTACATGTACTGAGGACAGTCTTTTTCATGGAGAAAACGTCTGATAAATGCAATACTGTTGAGCAGTTAAAATAATAAAATTTCTGCGTGATACAGTACAAAACAGTGCTTTATAACATGAATAAAAAAAAAATATATATATACAATAGAAACTTCAGCATATTCTGTACTTTATGGGAGAGACACGGCGGAGCGAGGCAAAGAGTTGAATCACGGGCAACGATGACACACGAATAGTGGAATGGCCTTGGTTTGAATTTTCAACAATGTTAAAATTATGATGAAAGGCCGTGTGAAAATTGTGTTGTCGTTAGTGCGTTTCTCCGCTTCCAAGTTAACAATAGAACAGCGCTCGGGTTTTCACATTTTCTCGTATACTTTACGTCGTGAGCTATTCTATAGATAGCCATCACATTTATTCTGCGACGATGATTGCGGTTAGACTGACACGAACGTCGTTTTTCTAATTGATATTTACCTGCAATTGCCCGCGTTGCTGCGTTTCTTAGCCTCATTCCGATATCATCTAAAGAAGAGAGAACGAGATTGTGTATCTGATGCATAGATGGATGAATACAATCTGCAGCTTAATTCTTACGAGGTTTTTATTATTAGATACATTTAGGTTTTTGCTGCAAACACGCACACGCGCACACGCGCACACGCACACACGCACGCACACGCACACGCGCACGCACGCACACACACACGCGCACACGCGCACGCACGCACACGCGCACGCACACGCGCGCACGCACACGCGCACACGCACACGCGCACGCACGCACACGCACACGCGCACACGCGCACGCACGCACACGCGCACGCACACGCGCGCACGCACACGCGCACACGCACACGCGCACGCACGCACAC
>NW_014586150.1:0-398 GCF_000485595.1 Priapulus caudatus
ACACACACACTCACTCGCACGCACGCATGCACGCACACACGCACACACACACACACACACACACACACATATATATATATATATATATGGGCCATGTAGTAATCGTAGCGAGCACTGCTATAAAGGAATACTATACCATGCGCTACACATAAACTACCTCTTCACTCGATGGACAACCTGACAATGCACCTCTGCATCTAATAATGCGGGCTATCAACCGATCACTAATCTTGCTCTAATGATTGGATTAGTTCAACGCGAACACAGGTATTTGTATAGTAGTACAACCTATTTATCTCCCCCTCTCTCTTTCTCTTTCTCTGTCTCTCTCCCCACTCTCTTTCTCTCTCTCTCTCTTCTCTCCCTGTCTCTCTCTCTCTCTCTCTTCTCTCTCTCTC
>NW_014586151.1:0-3060 GCF_000485595.1 Priapulus caudatus
TTTACCGACCCACCCTCCTCCGTCAACGCTGACATGATTACAGAACCCCCCCTCCGCCATCACGCTGGACATTGTTACAGACCCACCCCCTGCCTCCATCAACGCTGGACTTGTTTACAGACCCACCCCTCCTCCACTTCAACGCTGCGGACATATGTTACAGACCCACCCCCTCTCATCAAACCGCTGGACATGTCACCAGACCATTCCCTCCTCCATCAACGCTGGACATTGCTTACAGACCCGCCCCCGATCCTCCATCAACGACTGCGCGCATTGTTACAACCCACCCGCCCGTCCATCCATCAACGCCTGGACATGTCACAGCACCACCCCCTCCTCCCATTCAAACGCGTACATGTTACAGCGACCCACCCCTCCTCACACGTCACGCGGGGACATTCTTACAGACCACCCCCTCTCCACTCAACGCTGACATTGTTACAGACCCACCCCTCTCCATCAACGCTGGACATTGCTTAGCAGACCCAGCCCCCTCTCATCAACGCTGCGACATTGCTTACAGCACCACCGCCTCCTCCATCAACACTGGACATTTAAGCACCCCCTCCTCAATCAACGCTGGACATCGATTTACACGACCCCACCTTCCAGCTCAATCAACGCTGGACATTGGACAGCACGACCCTCCTCATCAACGCTGGACATTGTTACAGACCCCCCCTCTCCATCAACGCTGGCATGTTACAGACCCACCCTCTCCGTCAACGCTGGACATTGTTACGACCCACCTTCTCCATCAACTCTGGACTTGTTACAGACACGCCTCCTAAACGTCAACGCTGAATTGCTTACAGACCCACCCCTCCTCATCAACGCCTTGATCACTTGTTACAGACCCACCCCCTCCTCCGTCAACGTGGCATTCTTACAGTACCCACCCCTTCCCCCATCACGCGGACTTGTTACACACCCACCCCCATCCTTCCGATTCAACGCTGGAACATTTACAACCCCCTCCGCATCAACGCTGGACATTTTTACAGACCCACCCCCTTCCTCATCCACACGCTGACATTTTTACAGACCACCCCTCCTCCATCAACGCCGCTACATTTGCACATCACCCACCCCCCCTCCCTCCATCAACGCTGGACAATTGTTTACAGACCCACCCCTCCTCCGTCAACGCTGGACATTGTTACAAACCCACCCCCTCCTCCATCAACGCGCGACATTGTTACAGACCCACCCCTCCTGCCATCAACGCTGGACAGTGTTACAGACCCCCCCTACTTCGTCCAACCACTGGACATTGTCACAGACCCCCCTCTCCATCACGCTGACATTTGTACAGACCCACCCCTCCCTCATCAACGCTGGACATTGCTTACAGACCACCCCCTCCTCCATCAACGCTGAGACATTGTTACAGACCACCCCGTCAACGCTGACATTGTTACAGACCCACCCCCTCCTCCATCAACGCTGGACATTGTTATAGCAGACCACACATCTCGTCAACGGCTGACATTGTTACAGACCACCTCCCTCCTCATACGCTGGACATTGTTACGAACCACCCTCCCATCACGCTTAGACATTTACAGACCCACCCTCCTCATCAATCGCTGGACATTGTTACAGACCACCCCTCCTCCGTCAACACTGGACTCACGTCACAGACCACCCCCTCCTCCGTCAACGCTGGACATGTTACAACCACCCTCTCCATCAACGCTGGACATTGTTACAGACCCACCCCCACATCCATCAACGCTGGACATTTGTTACAGACCCAACCCATCTCGTCAACACTGAAATCCGACAGACCCACCCCCTCCTCCGTCAACCTGGACTTGTTACAGACCCACCCCCTCCTCCATCAACGCTGGACTTGTTACAGCGACCCTACCCTTCCTCATCAACGGCGCGACATTGTTACAGACCACCCCTCCTCCATCAACGCCTGTACATTTTTCAGACACCCCCCCACCCTCCGATCAACGCTGCGACATTGTACAGACCACCCCCTCCTCCGTCAACGCTGGACATTGTATAACAGACCCACCCCCTCCTCCATCAACGCTGGACATTGTTAAGAACACCCCTCCTCGATCAACGCTGACATTGTTACAGACCACCCCTCCTCTATCAGACGCTGGACTTGTTACAGACACCCCTCCTCCTCAACGTCTGAACATTGTACAGACCACCCCCCTCTCCATCAACGGCTGGCATTGTTTACAGACCCACCCCTCTCCGTCAACGCTGCGACATTGTTACAGGACCCATCCCCTCCTCCCATCAAACGGCTGCGACATTGTTACGGACCCACCCCTCCTCCATCAACGCTGGACATTGTTACAGACCCACCCCTCCTCCATCAACGCTGGACATTGTTACAGACCCACCCCCTCCTCCATCAACGCTGGACATTGTTACAGACCCACCCCCTCCTCCGTCAACGCTGGACATCACAAAACACCAGCCCTTCCTTCCTTCAACTCTGAACATTCTCTGCTGAACGTACGGCCCGGGGGCGGCCGCAGCCGCTAAGAGCTGAGTCGTTGTTACTGCTGTCAGGGAGAAGGTGCCGCCTCCTGTTTGCTCGCCATCTCTCCGTGTCTCCTCACTGCGTCAGCAAACAGAGCGACAATGCCGACCGCGCAGCGACGGTCGGCTCAGGGCTGCCGCGTCGGCGACTCCAAACCTTTATCCGACTAAACGCCTTTGCGAACCTATCGCAGCTCAGCCGTCGGGAGAATGGCTCCGACAATCGCGTCGGAGATAAGTACGAACAAGAGCGCGTTTTTCGCGTTTGAAAGCTAAGCAGTGGAAGGAATGCAGCTGCAAGGTGACCGTTGTAAGGTTAAGCCAGACTGCGAGCGAGCGACTGCCGATGCGCGGGCGTAGCAGTGTGCAGCACATGGGGATTGTCACCAGGCAAGGTGTACACACACACACACACACACACACACACGCACGCACACACCCACACCCACACACACACACACACACACACGACACACACACACACACACACACACGCTACACACGCACACACACACGCACACGCACACACGACGCACACACACA
>NW_014586152.1:2258-3059 GCF_000485595.1 Priapulus caudatus
GTGTGTGTGTGTGTGTGTGTGTGTGTGTGTGTGTGTGTGTGTGTGCGCACGTGTGTGCGTGCGTGCGTGTGCCGCCGCTGCAGCAGCAGTGACGAGCCAGTGGAAGGGGAGAAGAGAGTTGTAAGCAGCGGGGGCGGGGGGATGTCATTTCGTCAACAGCAGATAACGAAACCAAGAGAAGAATCTCAACTAGATATGAGACTGCATGGCGTGTATCGCATTCCGATAGAGAGTTTGAGTAATAGATATGAGGATCAGTGTCTACTATCATGGCACAAAACTATAGCATGCACTCATTACACAACATTATACTCTGATCTAACTAGATGGGCGAATAGTTCGTATTAGATATAACCAAGAGTAGATAATAACACAATGTCCTCCTCTCCATGCCCCCTCCCCATGTCTTCCTCTCTATGCCCCTCTCCCCATGTCCTCCTCTCCATGCCCCTCTCTCTATGTCCTCATCTCCATGCCCCTCTCCCTATGTCCTCCTCTCTATGCCCCTCTCCCCATGTCCTCCCCCGTCCCATCAGCTCGGCCTTGCGAACGTGCAGCATCACCACACACACTTCTCGTTAAATAATCTGCCATTTAGAACGAACGCGCCGAGCTATAACTCTGCCTAACAAGACATGGAGAGTGGCGGGAGAGAGAGAGAAAGAGAGAGGGGAGAGAGAGAGAGCGAGAGGAAGAGAGAGAGAAGAGAGAGAGAGAGAGAGAGAGAGAGAGGTAGGGAGGAGGAGAGAGAGAAGAAGACGAGAGAGAGAGAGAGAGAGAGAGAGCGAGAGAGAGAGAGAG
>NW_014586153.1:0-540 GCF_000485595.1 Priapulus caudatus
AACTATATATATATATATATATATATATATATATATATATATATATATATATATATATATAGGCGGTGTTGCCACGTGCATGAACGGAGAATAGATATGGAATAAGTGTTGACGGTTTGATTACATAGATCACGTGCCCATTATAGTTATTTAATAGTAGTGATCCAAAGTTTGTAGCTATTCTCTTGCCTTTCTGTGCACTAATCGTAGGGAAAGGCTGCATATGGGAGAGAAGTAATATATAAACGGTCTATCCACTGTACAGTAATTCTTCGATTGCACATTCAGTAATTCCAGTATAACACAAAACACGTGTAGTCTATAGTCGCATGTAACTGTGAGTATTAACTAAAACAATAACTGTTTTATAAACGGTCTTGTATCACTAGGAAGCTTGAGACTAGAACGCAGAACGCGTTGCCTTGTTAATACGTGTACACACACATCTAATACGTGTACACACACACACACACACACACACACACACACACACACACACACACACACACACACACACACACACACACACACACACACACA
>NW_014586153.1:1998-3058 GCF_000485595.1 Priapulus caudatus
ATGAAAGAAATTGTCGGAGTTGTTCGACTTGTTCGTGTGTTGTTAGAGTGTGAAGTTTGTTTGAATGGAGAACCTGGAGATTTTCGTGTAGAGTTAGAAATATTTGCCGTTAATTAACGATCCTTGATCATTACCTAGTTATTAATTAATGATCCTTAATCATTAACTAGTTATTAATTAATGATCCTTGACCATTAACTAATTATTAATTAACGATACTTAATCATTAACTAATTATTAATTAATGATCCTTGATCATTAACTAGTTATTAATTAATGATCCTTAATCATTAACTAGTTATTAATTAATGATCCTTGACCATTAACTAGTTATTAATTAAACACCCGTTTGAACATCGGTAGTATACACGAGTGGCATCATCAACATGATTATAATCGTCATCGTGATCAACGCCATCGTAGTCGTCGTCGTCATCGCAATCGCCATCATCGCCATCATTATCATCATCATCATCATCATCATCATCATCATCATCATCATCATCATCATCATCATCATCATCATCATCATCATCATCATCATCATCATCATCATCATCATCATCNCCTTGATCATTAACTAGTTATTAATTAACGATCCTTGATCATTAACTAGTTATTAATTAATGATCCTTGATCATTAACTAGTTATTAATTAACGATCCTTGATCATTAACTAGTTATTAATTAATGATCCTTGATCATTAACTAGTTATTAATTAATGATTCTTGACCATTAACTAGTTATTAATTAATGATCCTTGACCATTACTAGTTATTAATTAACGATCCTGGATCATTACCTAGTTATTAATTAACGATCCTTGATCATTAACTAGTTATTAATTAATGATTCTTGATCATTAACTAGTTATTAATTAATGATCCTTAATCATTAACTAGTTATTAATTAACGATCCTTGATCATTAACTAGTTATTAATTAATGATCCTTGATCATTAACTAGTTATTAATTAATGATCCTTGATCATTAACTAGTTATTAATTAATAATCCTTGATCATTAACTAGTTATTAATTAATGATCCTTGATCATTAAC
>NW_014586154.1:0-645 GCF_000485595.1 Priapulus caudatus
GGGGTTGATCTGTCACGGGGAGGAAGGAGAGGGTTGACTGGTCATGGAGAGGAGGGGGAGGGGTTGACCTGTCACAGGGAGGAGTTGACCTGTCACAGGGAGGAGGGAGGGGAGGGGGTTGACCGGTTATGGAGGGGAGGGGGTTGACTGGTCATGGAAGGGAGGGGGAGGGGTCGACTGATCAGGGGGAGGAGGGGCTAACACTGCTCTCTTGTTTTTCTCGCGACGGCGACAGAGCATTCTATCTCTGTCGGCTGGTAACAAACTTTCGTCTAACACTGCTCTCTTGTTTTCTCCCCTCGTCTCGTTGCCACGACGACAGTGCCCGGAGCTGGACCTGTACTGCCTGGAGCAGACGCTTCACCGCTCTAACAGCCTGCTGCGCGCCACGTCCGTGCATGCCCTCAAGTGGGGACCGATCAAGATAGACCCGGAGCCTGTTCACGCCTTCCCGCCGTTCAACACGCTGGAGGAGGACGCGGGAGCTTCGGCGGCAGCTACGCAAGGTACGCACGCACGCACGCGAGAGCGAGCGAGCGAGGGGACGCAGGGGGCGCCACGGGGCAGCTACGCAGGGTACGCACGCGCTCGAGCGAGCGAGGGGACGCAGGGGGCGCCACGGGGCAGCTACGCAGGGTACGCACG
>NW_014586154.1:1990-3058 GCF_000485595.1 Priapulus caudatus
GGGGCATCTACGCTGGAGGCGGCGGCCGCAGCGGTAGATACGCAGGTTACGCACGCGCGAGCGAGAGGACGCAGTGCCAGGCAGGGGGCGCTACAGATCGGCAGGTGGGGCGGGGGCGGGGGCATCTACGTTGGGCGAGCAAACTTGCTATAGATCGACCCGTGGCGTGTCCAGCAGGGGTTGGGTGTCGGGGGGGGGGGGTATCTATGTTAGGTGTGGGTGTGATTTGTTATTAGTTGGGGGTGGGTGGGGGTTTATTTACGTTAGGTTTGGGTTGTCTACTCAGTTTTTGCGATCGCGACTTGTTGCTAGGGTGTGGTAGGAGGCGAGGGTTAGCTAGTGTTGATCATGGTGTGGGTTTCACACTCGTGTCATCACGGTGACCTTCAGCAGCTGTGGAGGACGTTACTCCCTCGCTGATCAATCGTAACCCTCACCATCGCTCAACGATCGGGTTCGGCAGACGTCGGTTGCCGTGGTTATGCGAGCGAGAGCTGCATCGTAGAAGCCTGTAGGAGATGCCTCCCACGTCGTGCGCCCCCTGGTGGCGAGTCAGGGCGCCCCCTGGTGGCGCGTCAAGGCCCCCTGGTGGCGCGTCAGGGCGCCCCCTGGTGGCTCGTCAAGGCGCCCCTGGCGGCGTAGTCAGACTATCGTCTGGCGAGACGTCACGTCGTCATGGTAGTGATGGCTTCGCGCTTCCGTTGTTTTTCCAGCGGCCGCCGTGCCGGGGGAGATGTGCGCGGTGGCTGAGAGCTGCGTGATCGGGCTGGAGTCGGGAGCGGTCGTCGCCATAGCGATGGCGTCGTTCCTCATCGGGTGCCTGCTGACGGCTGTGCTCTGGTTCATACACTATCACACGGGTGAGTGACGCATGCGGGGGGAGGGGGAGTGGGAGGTATCTCAGGGAAGGGAAAGGAATTCTTCCACGATTTCTCTCGCGAATCTTTGCTCCGTAATTGTTATTCGGGCGAGTGCTGATGCGCATTTCTCCTCATATCGTTCTCTATCTCTATTCCTCTTTCTGTCTCTGTCTCTGACTCTCTCTCTCTCTCTCTCTCTCTCTCTCTC
>NW_014586155.1:0-1605 GCF_000485595.1 Priapulus caudatus
CTCGCACGCACGCACGCACGCACGCGCACACACACACACACACACACACACACACACACACACACACACACACACACACATACACACACAAACACACACACACACACATGTATATACGTATGTAGACACGTTATAATATATATCATCGTACCGAGTTCGCTCTCGTGCTTTGCGTCTGGCGGCGGATGTGTGTTGTGGTGGTCTCCGCTGCCGTGTGTTCACGCGTATGCGCGCTTCACGCTGTGCTTGCGTACTTGCGTGCGTGCGTGCGTGCGTGCGTGCGCGTGCACGTACACGTGCGTGCGTGCGTGCGCGTGCACGTACACGTGCGTGCGTGCGTGCGTGCGTGTGCACGTACACGTGCAAGCGTGCGTGTGTCCGTGCATGCAAGCGTGCGTGTGTCCGTCCGTGCGTGCGTGCGTGCGTGCGTGCGTGCGTGCGTGCGTGCGTGCGTGCGTGCATGCGTGCGTGTGAGCGGGAAAGAGAGAAAGAAAGAAAGAAAGAGAGCGAGAAAAAGAGAGAGAGAGAGAGAGATAGAAATGTCAGTATACATGTGTACGTCCATGGTAATATACATGCAGGTATACATGCATCATTCGTGGAAGTACCTCCACAGGTGTGCTTCAGTGGACATATGCACAGTGCTTCAGTGGACATTGTGAGGTATCAACAGCGCAATAATACATTATTATACATAATAATACATTATTATTATGTATATAATTATTAAGCACATTATTGTACACGTTATCGTAATGTATACGTTATTATCATGTATTATATACTGCATTATAATGTGTATGTAGTATACAATATACAATATACAATTATTAGAATGTAGTATGCAATCATTATACATGTGTATTAGCGTGGCAATATACAGGTGTGGCGACGTGGCAATATACAGGTGTGGCGACGTGGCAATATACAGGTATGGCGACGTGGCAGTCTATACAGGTGTGTTTCCGTGAAGGTATACAATACATGGTTCATAGGCATTACACAGGTGTAATATCATGGCCGTATATACAGGTATGGAGACGTGGCAGTCTATACAACAGGTGTGTTTCCGTGAATGTGTACATGGTTCCTATAGGTATAGTGTACAGGTGCGTTGGCTATATACAGGTCTGAGCGAATTCTGTTAGTCGGTATTCAGCGATGAGTCATCGACACGAGCGCAGAGCGATATATAGACTTTCAAACTCGTTTTCACCCGACACACGCGCGCGTACGCGCGCACGCGCACACACACATAGACGCGCACACACACGCACGTACACGGATACACACACGCGCGCGGACACACACATAGACGCGCACACACACGCATGCACGTACACGGATACACACACGCGCGCGGACACACACATATACGCGCACAAACATGCGCGTACGCGCACACGCGCACACACACATAGACGCGCACACACACGCGCGCACACACACACTAACGCGCACACGCACACACACAGGCGCGCACACACTCGCACGCACGCACGCACGCACACGCACACACACACACACACACGCGCGCGCGCACGCACACACACGCACGTACGCACGCGCGCGCGCACGCACACACACGCACGTACGCACACAAAC
>NW_014586155.1:2752-3058 GCF_000485595.1 Priapulus caudatus
TGCGTGCGTGCGTGCGTGTGTGTGTGTGTGTGTGTGCATACACGTGTATATAGGACGGTGGCTGGGTAGGGCATCTATGTTGTGCAGTAAGGTTCAGTCAGGCTGCGTGTAGGGTGGACTAGTGAGGGATTAACCTACACTAGCTGCTATACTAGCGCCCCCTGCTTTGTTGCTGCAACATCGGCGACTAATTCGAACGTTGTTGTCGGCATATAGAGACATTGTCCGCGCTGCACTGTGCCGCTAATTGTAGCGTGGAGCATTGTAGTCCGTGTGGGGGGTGCGTGGGGGGTGGGGGTGCGTGTG
>NW_014586156.1:0-456 GCF_000485595.1 Priapulus caudatus
TGTGTGTGTGTGTGTGTGTGTGTGTGTGTGTGTGTGTGTGTGTGTGTGTGTGTGTGTCGCGCGCGCGTGTGTGTGTGCGAGCGCGTGCGTGTGTGTGTTTGTCGTGTGTGTGTGTGTGTGTGTGTGTGTGTGTGTGTGTGCGTGCGCGTGCGTGCGTGCTTGCTTGCTTGCGGGCGTGTGTGAACAGTCGTTTGTCGTTCAATCGCAGTCATCGATCTTTCTTCTACGTAGACTGACAAAAATTCTTCTTTTCGTTCACACTCCCCCCGGGCGTGGCGTTCAGAGAGAAGCCTCCCTCTCCGCTTTCCTACTCTCCTCCCTTCCGCTTCATTCTTCTCCTCAGCATTGCCCGCAGCTCATTACCCTAATCATAATCACCTAGTCATCCTCTCACATTCACCCTCGGTATCCCCCATCCATTCTCTCCCTCTCTCTCTCTCTCTCTCTCTCTCTCTC
>NW_014586156.1:601-3057 GCF_000485595.1 Priapulus caudatus
CTCTCTCTCTCTCTCCAATCCTTCCCTATCCCCCAGCCTATTGTTAGCTACGGCGAATTGTACTCTAACACCGCGTGTAACCACCTCGTCTACCGTACCTCTACCGTACCTCCACCGTACCTCCACCGTACCTCCACCGTACCTCCACCGTACCTCCACCCGATGCCAACTCCGCGACCACCGCTATACGAGAGGAACCTGCGGAGAAGGGAGGCTAATCTGTGTTCCCCACGATCAGCGACTCCTTCAAGAGGAACCGAGCAGAGGGAGGGGGGGAGGAACGCCACGGTCGGGAGTGAGTGGGGGAAGAGTATGTTAGCGGGCCTGGATAGTGGGGCTTTTGCGGCGAATCTGCACCGCCAGAGAGTGCTGTACGTGTCGGTGTGCGCTGCTTATATATTCGTACTGTTTCCACTTACACGTTACGCTTGTAGAGTGTCTGAGTATTACATTGTTGAGAATATAGTTGTGTCTAGTTAATTGGGAGCCGCCTCTCTCTCTCTCTCGCTCATCTCTCTCTCTCTCTCTTCATCCCTTTCTCTCTCTCTTCTTCTTCTGACTCTCTTGTCTCCTCTCTGTCTCTTCTCGTCTCTCTCGTCGTCTCTGTCTCTCTACTCTCTCTGTGTGTGTCTCTTCTCTCTCGTTCTCTCTCTCTCTCTCTTCTTGCTCTCTCTCTCTCTCTCTCTCTCTCTTCTCTCTTCTCTCTCTCTTCTGCTCTCTCTCTTTCTCTCTCTCTCTCTCTCTCTCTCTCTCTCTAGCTGACTATGTGTCGGTCGCTTCTCTTCCTCTCTCTCTGTATCTCCTCACTCTCTCTTTCTCTTCTCTCTCTCTCTCTCTCTCTCTCTCTCTCTCTTCTCTCTTTCTTCTCTCTCTCTCTCTCATCTCTCTCTCTCTTCTCTGTCTCTCTCTGTCTTCTCGTCTCGTCTTTATCTTCTCTCTTGCCCCCCCGCGCTCTCTCTCTCTCTCTCGTCCCCCCTCTATCTCCCTTCTCTCTCTTCATCATCCTGTCTTCTTCTGGTGATGGCTTTCTCGTGTGGCTTAGCTTTTACTTGACCTTGCTCATCACCCGTTCAGCACCCGGCGCTATCTATGCACTTTCTCTTTCTATGGTCAGTTTGAGAGGGTCGGCATCATACAAAAACGCTAGTTCTGTCATTTAGCCGTAAAAGGAAAACGTTGCATGGCAGTAGCAGCACCACGGCGGCAGTTGCTAAGCACGCGCTCACCTCGCTTGCACACGGTGCCTAGGCAAGGGTGGGGACGAAAGAAGGGGGGCGCGAGGAGGCCGAGAGAGAGAGAGAGAGGAGGTTACTTACTACTACACACACGCATGGGCAACTAACACGTGCGATATTTTCTGTTCTCGTTCACCAACCCGCTCCTGTCGCTGTGTGTTGTGTTGGTGTCCAAACACATGCGTCCTCGAATTACTCCGCGCGCACCACACAGAATGCTGAGTCAGGTGCTAGCGACAAGGTTCGTGTCATCGCCCACACCGACGTGCAGATTGTCCCGCCACCACCCGCCGTACGCTGCCCGCGTCGCCCCCGCGTACTCCGCGTCCGCCAGCAGTGGCGCCCACCGCCCACCCCCGCGCCCTTCGCACGCGGGGCCATTTGCCGTCGCTCGTGGGATGCACGCGTGGCGCGGCGACCACTAGGGTGTGCTGACTGTGGAGGACGCGGGAGAGACACCCGGAGCAGACGAGCGATGGTTCTTCTTGCACACGAAACCTCTTGTCTATATTCTCTCTTTTCAGTTTGTCGAGTCTCCTTGACTATACATATATATATATATTATATATTAATATATATATATAATTCGTCATCGTCCCGCATGTGGCACGCCGCCGCGCATGGCTGCGACGCGAGATGCTCGCTTGTTTGCGCTGCACGCGGTGGCCGAGCCACTGCGCTACAGCGCAACCTAGCGCATGATCGTGCTACTCGTGACAGTCGTTCGTGACGTTTCATTTCGGTGGACCGACACACGGTCGGACGTGACGGTGTCGTCAACGCTGAGAGGCGGCAAGTGCACGGCGCCCTCGCCGGTGTGTGCTACATGCGCGATTTTTCGGGCGTGCCACTTTGTTGTCCGTGTGTCAAGTTTTTTTCGCAGCGCGCGCTCGCGCCTGCTGCGGTGGAAGATTCTGGTTTGTTGCAGAGTTTTTCGTGGGGTGTTTGGTCACACGGAGATTTTGCGTTTCAGCGTCTCGTAGCGTACTCTTATTTTGAATCTTACAGGTCAGGTATCATCTCCAATATCGATCATATTTATGATATTTAGGACCGTTGGTATCGAAGTCTTCTTCTTTATCCAATTGCTGTTCCCCTGTTCAGGTTATCATACACTTTCCTTTCGTTACTTCGGTGTTGTTATTAGTGCTAAGCCCCTAATATGCTTTGATTTAATTTGGCACAATTAGATTAACTGCGTGTCTGACTAAAGGTTAGAAT
>NW_014586157.1:0-3057 GCF_000485595.1 Priapulus caudatus
GTCTCCTCCTCACCGCCACCCTCCCTCCTTCTCCCCCAAGCCGCGACTCTCGCTCCTACTCCTCCTCCCCCAGCGGGGCCCGACTCTCATCGACTCCGCCCAGTACCCTGACTCCTCCTCCTCCCACCACCGCCGGAACTGTCATCCATCCTCCCGCTCCACCCTCTCGCCTCTATCCCCAAGCGCGAACCATCTGCCTCCCTCCTCCCGTCCATCCCGACCATCCACGACTCTCATCCCTCCCAGCCACACCGAACGGCCTCTCCTCCCTCACGGCACCCAGCCGACTGCTCCTCCCTCCTCCCCGCACCCGACTCTCTCCTCCTCCCCCACCGACTGCTCTCCTCCTCCCCACCACCGACTCTGCTTCCTCCTCCCCCACACCGACTCTCTCCTCCCCCACCCGACTACTCTCCTCATCCCCCAGCCGCGACTGCTCTCTCCGTCCCAACCGCGAAAAAAAAAAAAAAATAAAAAAAAAAGAAACCCGGCTCCTCCCTCCTCCTCCCTCCCCCCACGCCTCTCCTCCTCCCCACGCCGCCCGACTGCTCTCCATCCTCCCACCATCATCTCTCCCTCACTCGCCCCACCCGAGCTCTCTCAGCTCCCCACCGACTCTCTCTCTCCTCCCCGCACCCGATCATCTTCCATCGCTCTCTCGCGCCCACCCGCGACAATCTCCATCCATCCTCCCCCCCACCCGACACGCCTCCTCCTCCGTCCTCACTCACGACCCACACCTCTCCTCCTCACCCCACACGCCGACCCCTCCTCCTCCCCCACCGACTCTCATCCTCCCCCTACACCGACTCTCATCCTCCTCATACCCCACGCCGACTCTCATCCTCCTCCCCCACCGCGACCTCGCCTCCTCCTCCTCGCTCGGCCACACCTCTCCCTCCTCCCCCCACCCGACTCTCTCCTCCCACCACCATCGACTCTCCTCCTCCCCACAGCCGACTCTCATCCCTCCTCCCCCACCCGACGCCTCTCCTCGCCTCCTCCATCCACCCACCCTCTCGCTACCTCCCCCCAGCCCGACTCTCTCCTCCCCCCACCCGACTACGTCTCCTCCCCCACGCACGACTCTCACTCCCGACCAACGCCGACTCTCTCCGTCGCCCCACCCGACCTCTCACTCACTCCGCGCCACCCCGACTCTCTCGCTGCCTGCACCCCACCCCAACTCATACACTCCATCCCCACACGACTCTCTCCTCCATCACCGCAACCCGAACTCTCTCCTCCTCCCCCCCACACCGACTCATCTCCTCCTCCCCCACCCTCTCCTCCTCCCCCACCCAGACTCTACTCCTCCTCCCGCCACCCGACTGCTCTCCTCCTCCCCACCCCGCGACCCTCACTCCTCCTCCTCCTCCCCCACACCTGCATCCTCCTCCCCCACCCGCGACTCCTCTATCCTCTCCTCACCCCACCGCGACCCATACCTGCCTAGCCTCCTCCTCCCCCACCCTCTCCTCCTCCCCCAGACCCGACTCTCTCCTCCTCCCCCACGCGACTCATCTCCTCCTCCCCACCCGACTCTCTCATCCTCCCCACCCCGCTCTCTGTCCTACTCCCCACCCGACTCCCTCTTCCTCCTCACCGCCACCCGACTCTCTCCTCCTCCCCGCACCCGACTCTCTCCCTCCTCCCCCACCCGACTCCTCTCCTCCTCCCCCACCGACTCTGCTATCATCCTCCGCCCACCCGAACTCCTCAACGAATCCTCGCGCCCACCTGACCCTCTCCCTCGCTCGCCGCCACCCCGACTCAATCTCCTCCTCCTCCTCCCCCACCGACTCTCTCCTCCCCCACCGACTCTCTCCTCCCCCACCCGACTCTTCCTCCTCCCCCACTCCCGACTCTCTCCTCCATCCCCCAACCCGACCTCTCCTCCCCCACCCCAATCTCTTCCTCACCGCCACCCGACTCTCCCTCCTCCCCGCCACCCGAACCTTCCCTCTCCGCCACACCCCCCGACTACTCTTCATCCCCACCCCGCGACTCTCTCCTCCCCCACCCGACTCTCATCCTCTCCCCCACCCCGACTGTCCTCCTCCCCCACCCCGACGCCTCTCGCTCTCCCACCCGCCCGACTCTCTCCTCGCCCCACCGCGCTAGACCTCTACCTCCCCCACCCGGAGCTCTCGATCCCTCCTCGCCCCCAACCCCGCAGACTCTCTCAACCTCCTCCCCCACCCCAACCCTCTCCTCCTCCCCACGACTCTCTCCCTCCTCACCCCAACCCCGACTCTCTCCTCCCTCCCCACCCCGACTCTCTCACTCTCCCCACACGCCGACTCTCTCCTCCTCCCCGCCACACCGAACATCTCTCCTCCTCCCCCCCACCCCGTACTCTCTCCTCACCCCACCGCCGGCCGAACTCTCTCCTCCTCCCCCACCCGACTCTCTTCACTCCTCCCCCACCTGGACCCTCTCCTCCTTTCCCCCACCTCCCGACTCTCCTCCTCCTCCTCACCCCCGGGCCCGACTTCCTCCTCCCCCCACCCCGACTACTCTCCTCCCCACCGCCGACTCTCTCCTCCCCCACCCGACTTCTGCTCCTCGCTCCACCCCGACTCTCTCCTCCATCCCCGCGTTCACCCCAACCTCGTTCCTCCTCACCGCCACCCGACATCTGCTCCTCCTGCCCCCACCCCGACTACTCTCCTCCTCCCCCACCCCGACTGCTCTCCTCCCCCACCGCCCGACTGCGTCTCCCTCCTCCCCACCCCGACCTCTCGTCCTGCGCTCCCCCAACCAGAGAGTCGGGTGGGGGAGGAGGAGAGAGTCGGGGTGGGGGAGGAGGAGAGAGTCGGGGTGGGGGAGGAGAGAGTCGGGTGGGGGAGGAGGTCACCGACGTTCGACAAAGGAGCGAGTGAACAGCAGCGTCTAATTCACTCTACATCATATCTCATTAACGTAGTGTCGGGCGGGCGGACGTGCAGGCAGGCAGGCAGATAGGGCGGACAGGCAGCCAGCCAGGAGTAAGCAGGCAGGCAGGAGCAGGCAGAAGGTAGGCAGGCAGGCAGGCAGGCAGGCAGGCAGGCAGGC
>NW_014586158.1:0-688 GCF_000485595.1 Priapulus caudatus
TGAGAGAGCGATAACGAGAGCGCGAGCGAGAGAGAAAGAGAGAGAGAGAGAGAGAGAGAGAGAGAGAGAGAGAGAGAGAGAGAGAGAGAGAGAGAGAGAGAGGATGCCCCTGCATGTTATTACTTGCTAGAACGGTAAGTAATCAACTAGACGAGGGTGCGGTGATACGTAGAGATGCAGTTTACATTGCTTGCTAATTACCTAACCGGCAGTGCATCCGGAGTGTGTGTATACGAGTTGATGACTACGTTACCCTCATGAGGCGAGGGGTGGTTTGTCTTTCCTGCGTCCATGCCCCTGCTGTTCCGCATTATTAGCTAGCCGTGATACCTAGCCGGCAATGTCTATTTATAATCTTGTAGTCATTACCAGTCAACGTTGTTATTCTTATCCATTGCTGCCGTTCCTAATAAAATTATAAACCTAAGGATCCTGGTCCAGCACCCGTGTGTGTTGTCATACTGCAACTGCATGGTCTAGCAGTTGGGTGTGTGTCCACCCTGTAAAACCCTAGTCTAGCATTCGTTTGTGTGGTCACCCGGTATGCATGGGCCCTGGTCTAGTATTCGGGTGTATGGTAACCCGGTAAGGGCCCTGATCTAGTATTCAGGTGTGTGGTCTTCTGGTAAGGGTCCTTGTCTAGTATTCGGGTGTATGGTAACCCGGTAAGGGCCCTGATCTAGTATTC
>NW_014586159.1:0-3057 GCF_000485595.1 Priapulus caudatus
AAATGCATACATGCATATTATCTATCCAACCTAAATGGATGGGTGGATGGATGGATGTATGGATGTATGGATGAATGGATGGATGGATGGGCGGACGGACACGGCCGCACACGCAAACGCGCATGCACACACAACACACGCACGCACGCGCACACATACGCGCGCGCCCACACACACACGCGCGCGCACACACACACACACGCACGCACGCACGCACACACAATCGTACGCACAGCAAACGGATAGCTATACTGCTTGCATGGAGAATCTATTTTTAATTTATGTAGCAACGTGTCGATGATTAGAACATATAAATCAATTTATTTGTCAATCAGTTGATTTGTATATATGCTCTGCTATGATCAACACGCGCTCGTGTCGCGTGTGCGTGCACGAGTCAGTGTGCGTGCGTGCATATATGTACACGGCATCACGGCGGTAGCAATACAGTCAGTGCAGAGAGAGCGCGCGTCAGCGTGACCTAGATACACTTCCTGCCGCATGCACAGGTATAGAAACCCTACACGAGTCTGCTGCTGCTATAGCACAAACTAGAATAAATAAAATTTATATACGCGTTATAAATTCACATCAACACCACACGTCGTCGGTGTTTCATGATTTCATCCATACCAAGTGATACTTGACGCAAACCACACACTGTGGTAAAATGAGTAGTGTGTATCGAGCATGGTGAGTGATAATGGAAGCACAATACAATGGTCTTGAAAGATACATAAATAGACACAAATAACACGTATAGTGAACAAAGTGAGAATCAATACAGAGCAGTACACAATGAGAACCAATCAAGTAAGTAATGAGCAGCACAAAAGGAAATATACAATAAGATAAATATTATACCAACTATAGTATAAACATGTAGTATAACTCTCATTATACACAGTGTTTATCAGGTGTAGTGGGATTCTCGCCCGGGGTAAGTTCTTGCGGCTGATGCCATCAGCAACAGGTTCATGAGTCACCAGCCTAATCCGCAGTGGTTTGAGCTAGAAAATTAAATCGCTGTGATATAGTAGTGTCCGTACGCCAACTGGTGATACTAGTTGTGTCAATACAGATGAAGACGCAATTTATTTTTATTGTACATCAAACAGACACGACTGTGGATTAACATACACAAAATGAACAAGCGCGTAACTGTTTGTGTGACTGTATATTCGTGTCGTAGGTAGAGATTGATGTGAAACAACTAGGGTCAGCGTAACTATTCAAGCTCATTGAAGATATTAAAGTATCGGATGGACTAGATGATTAAAAAAAAAAAAAAAAGCTCCCTTAATGAAGATAAGGAAGAGGTGTTACATTCAACTCTCTAAAAATCTCAGTAATAATGCTGTGTAAAATAAATGTTTATACTTATAGTCGTTAATCAATTCTTATGGAGAAATTCACGGTCAAAACTGCCAATATTTTGTCTTATAAACTAAAGTAATCGTGAAACCGCGAGGCATACTAAACTGAACTGAATTACATGATAAGAAATAGACGGTTGCATGCCAAACAGAACTGCCTAAAGTACTGAGATAAATCACACCAATTCCTAAACATTTAGAACAAACCCCCAGTTTTAAAAAACCCTAACCCTAACACCTAAAACTCCAACTCATCTAACCAAACATCACGATCATGGTTTGTGTAAACGCTACTTGTAACCTCCTATACATGTATCAAGTCTAGACAATAGCTAACAATAATACATTATATTACCAAAAGTGTCACAATATACGAGCATCTAAGAACATTAATAACATAATATACTAAAAAGTAATAAAAAGACATCATGCACTTAATTAGAGACGCCGTCTCAATAAATATATAATAATAGGTAAATAAAAAAACACAAAATGATATAATCAACACAACAAAACACCAAAGTCCTCATTTACTCTACCTGTATTATCGCCTATGATCGATCATCCTTAAGCCGTCAAATGCTACATTACCTCAACACACACTAATACATGGAGCGCCCGAACGCCCAGCCCAGCGTGCCGCGTGGCACAAACCAATCCATAGTATAAGACTAGTCTAGAGGATTCTCAACCTAAAAAGAATAATAATTTTCTCTTATTCATGGTTGTTTGATTGGTCAACGCCAGCAACAGCGCGGGCCGGGCGTTCGGTGTACTTTTGTAGTGTTTGCAGATGAAGCATTTAACCGGCATTACAGGTGATTATGAAGCGAAATAGAAGTAAGATAACATTAAGACCTTGTACATTTCTGTATTATACTTTTTTTTTATTGAGACCGTTCCAAGGCCTGTGGTAATAGATCTGACTTGAAATATATAGAACTCATATATATGATCTATAGACTAATTAACTATCACACTCCGGTTTTTACTTCATTAATTACAATGTATTAATTATTATTAACCATGTATTACAATGCCTATATTATCAGCNTATTTACATAATATATATATATATATATACATATATAAACATCTATACATACAATTTACGCGCGAAGTAAGACGTACATGTCAATGAAGAATTTTGCGTGATTTCAGAGCGACTTTGACTACGAGACGAAGCGCCTCGGTTTGAAGCAGCAGGGCCGTAAACTGAGCAGAGGCTTTAACGACTTAGAGGCTACCTCCGGCATCCCATTCCCAGACGAACGCTTGCTCTCCGTGTCGCCAGCTGGCGGCAAGGGACACTGGCCGCCGGGTTTCGACTTCAGGAACAACAACAACAACAACAACGGGCGGGGTAACTCCGGAATGAATGCAGAGGCAACAGATGCAAGCGTAAGACAGGCGGTCANGACTCTGTTTATTGCATTTATATTATAAATTTATATATACATTTATATTTATATTTATACATTTATATTATAAATTTATATATACATTTATATTTATATTATAAATTTATATATACATTTATATTTATATTTATACATTTATATTATAAATTTTTAGCCTCATACATATAGCAATCTAATTGTTATCATATATTCATCATACACAGATGCTGTTCAGAGCCGGCGGAAGAAAATAAACATTGGTCAGGTCATGCAATAACAGA
>NW_014586160.1:0-3055 GCF_000485595.1 Priapulus caudatus
TTGGGAATACAGCTCCAAGACTAAATATGCAGTTAAGATATATAAAACTAAGAACAATAACTATAGTCAACGGGAACATATAACAAAAACAACGATATCTTAGACATCTAGGTCTACCGGGGCGTTCTCGTGACTGGTACAGAACCGGATACGGTCGTTCTTAAGAGCTCTAGCTGTTGGCAGCGACCTACGGAGTCTGTCTAGGTTTAGTTAAATTGTATGAAGTAGTTGAAGTCGAGGCTCAGACTGGTGTATCGCGCTAGATGGAGATGCGTAGCCAGTACGCGGTGCTTCCGTCGCGCACGTGCTTAAAATTGATACCCTCCCCCCCGAACGAAGTTCGTGGCGCATACCCCGCCACTCTTCGCGCCATCGTCGGCGCCTCGCCCCCGCCCTCCGCCTCCGCACCCCCCGCCGGGCGTGGTGGGCGAGGCCCCTCGCCGCCCGGCCCAAAATAGGAGACGTTTCCTTGTGAACTTAACTCTACCACCCGGCGGCTGCAGTTCTTGCTCGCAATCATTCTGTCAATTTCGAAATGAAAGGTGCGTATCGTAAAGGCGAAGACACCTATAGCGTTTTCGTCCCGTGGAGCGGAGTCATCGTTGCATGGGTACAACATTTTTTGTCGACAGAATAGGTTAGCGTAGGGTGGAGAGCTGGGGGTAGATGTCCTGAGGGAACTTTGTTACGCCGGCGGATGTGGGGTCAAGGAAGGATTACGGAGTGGAGTGGGGTTGGGATGTGAAGAATTGTAAACCTTCAAAGAAAAAAAATTGGAGAGTAAAGGTAGGGAATGAGACTTTGTGAGTGGGGAGAGCGAGAGAGGGTAAGAGGAATGAGAGGGAAGAGCAAAGTGATGGGTTGTATGGTAGGGAAATTTGGTATTTTAAGGAGTTCATATTAAGATTTATGTGATTGTGGGCATCGAAAATGGGGTATAGTCTGAAGTAGGTGTTGAGATAGGTCGTATCAGTAAGTATATAGGACACGTCTAATAGGTCGGCCCGGGCCGGGGGGCGCTGGGTGTGCCCTAAATTTCCATGGCAAGTCGGGGGGGGGTAAAACAGCACAAACGTGTGAGCAGGTTCCTGAGCAATAGTGGGGGAGCGAGAGGAAAGTGTTTGTTACGCGGATGGGCAACGATGACGTGCCGCGTCATCCGCCCACACTGGGGGCGGAGAAGGAAACCGGAGGGGTTGGCGTCTTTGCGCTTAACGGGCGATGGAGACGCACCTCTCAAGGTGGCCAGGAAATTTGAAGATTGATCCGAGATCGGCTGAGGGGGGGGTGAGAAAAGACGTGGGGCCGCACCGAAGTCTACTATGAAGTTATTTCACTGATTTACCTTTGGATCATAGGTTTCTCGTGTCCGCTCTCGTAAACTCAGGACCCCTGAAATTGACGCTACGCGACCCCAAAACCCTTTTTCCGTGTGTCCTGGTAATGCTTACCACAGTCTTGGGAGAATAGAAGTGTCTGTCGGCATACGCAAAACCACACTGCCCTTGACCTTTAGTTGTGACCTTCACCGTCGATCTTTACATTTCCTCTTCGGACCTCCTAGGGTGAACGCAGATTATCATATAGCTTGCACAGTGCGCTGAGGCACACCAGTTGTCTCTAACAAACGCTTTGTCTTTGTGACTTCATTTAACTTTACCTGCTTCTATCGTCCCTTACACGGAGATATTCTATCATACTAGATCAGCGGGGATACATGTAGTTGGCGACAATTGCTCCTTTCTAGTTTTATCATGAGAGCTAGCACTGTGGAATAATTGCGTTGGGCGTGAAGTTTTGCGAGTAGAGGTGGGAGGGAGATAGTTTGGTTCACACTCATTTCGTAACTCGTCCCCCCGCCAGATTACAAACTTAACGCCATAGCACGCCAAAACATTTCCGCAACGCACTCCACTGGCGCACGGCGCGGTAGAAATTGTTCGCGTGTTTGTTGTCGGCCTGATGAAATTTGTTGAACTGACTCACGTTTCACAAACGCTGGCAGCACGGTACATGCGTGACCAATGAGGCCTGCATCTATTTGGAAACGAGGCTATTTCTAAACGCTTTTAGTAATCAAGGTGCAATATAGACGTGCGTGCGTGAACCCACGCGGTGCAAGCAATATACATATATATATATCATAATATATATATATATATATATATATATATATATATATATAAATTAGAAAATAAATTATACGCTAGCAGAAAATGATTGCAAACGTAATAAACCTGATGGGCGGGGTCGTTAGCGGCCTAGGCTAAACGTAAGAAATACCGCTTGAATGTTATCTTTGTGCGTGAAATCACATCGCTAGGTCACAGTGCAACAACGGGCAACCATCGTCAAAAGGCTGAGTATTCGCGCGATCATTCATAATTCACTAATAGCGAGTGAGAAATATTGCGCTGGCAGCTTCTGTCACCTGCCTTTCATTTGGCGTAAGAGGATGTCACGCCTGACGCGCACGTCATCTCTGCCTGTGTGTGTGACAGATGTTCCTCGCGTGCACGCCCAAGGCACTACGTTTCTGCTACTACTACTGCTGCTGCAGATGCTGCTACTGCTGGTGCTATTGCTGCAGCTAGTGCTACTGCTGCTGCTGCTGCTGCTACTACAACTACTACTACTACTGCTGCTGCTGCTCCTAATGCTGTTGCTGCTACTGTCACCGCTGCTGCTGCTGCTGGTTGTGGTGATGGTGGTGGTGTTGGTGGTGCTGCTGCTGCTGCTGCTGCTGCTGGTTGTGGTGGTGGTGCTGCTGCTGCTGCTGGTAGTGGTGGTGGTGGTGGCGCTGCTGCTGCTACTGCTGCTGCCGCTACTGCTGCTGGTGCTGCAGATGCTGCTACTACTAGTGCTGTTGTTGCAGCTGGTGCTACTACTGGTGCTGCTGCTGCTGCTGCTGCTCCTAGTGCTGTTACTGCTACTGCCCCAGCTGCTGCTGCTGGTGGTTGTGGTGGTTGTGGTGGTGGTGCGGCTGCTGCTGGTGGTATTGGTGGTGCTGCTGCTGCTACTGCTGCTGGTTGTGGTGGTGGTGCTGCTGCTGCTG
>NW_014586161.1:0-1391 GCF_000485595.1 Priapulus caudatus
TATATACGGTGTTGTCTTACAGATATCGTCACTAGCTTGCTGTAGTCACTGTCTATCTACATATTTATATACGGTGTTGTCTTACTGATATCGTCACTAGCTTGCTGTAGTCACTGTCTATCTACATATTTATATACGGTGTTGTCTTACAGATATCGTCACTAGCTTGCTGTAGTCACTGTCTATCTACATATTTATATATACGGTGTTGTCTTACAGATATCGTCACTAGCTTGCTGTAGTCACTGTCTATCTACATATTTATATACGGTGTTGTCTTACTGATATCGTCACTAGCTTGCTGTAGTCACTGTCTATCTACATATTTATATATACGGTGTTGTCTTNTATACTATCAGTTGCGCTCATTTGTTCTTAGTTGTTTCTAGTTGTTTCCAGTTGGTCTCAGTTGCTTTCTGCTGCTCAAAATCGCTATCGGTTGCTTCCAGTTGCTCTCTGTTGCTTCAAGTTGCTCTTAGTTGGTTCCATCGGTTGCTTTCAGTTGTATGTCCAACACGTGCTCACGTGACATAAGTGACTGCTAGAACCAGAGATATTCGCTAGCCATGCTAAGCCACTAAATATATCTATATACGTCGTGAACTCATTGTAATTGGGGTTGAAAGGTTTGAAGTTCGAATCATGCGCGTAACGCTCTAATTCGGATTAAAATGTGCCAATGTTCGAGTCCTGCAAACAGCGCTCTGTAACTCCGATCGAAAGGTTCGAATCCCGACGCGCTCACTGCACCGATTGCACGCTGTCGTTGCTGCGGGGGGAGGGGGAGGGGAGGGGGGAGGGGGGGAGAGGGAGAAGGTCTGTGGGTATTAGACTCAAGTGGTCACACAGCCAGTAACAGATGGCCGAGTTTGTTCGTAATAATCTGTGGGTTTGTTAAGAGCGAGGTACGAATGCGTGCGTGCGTGTGCACGCAGACGTGCGTACGTGCGTGCGTACGTGCGTGCGTGCGTGCGTGCGTGCGTGCATCACTTCGTCTGACCAATCGTTGCTCTTACTCTCACGAGAGCTCGACATCAACTTGCTAAGATTTCCTTATGAACTTATAAACACCTAGAAATACAAGCGCCCCCTACAGGTAGCATATCGTGGCATAGCGCCCCCTACAGGTAGCCGCATCGTGGCATAGCGCTCCCTACAGGTAGCCGCATCGTGGCATAGCGCCCCTACAGGTAGGCTGCATCGTGGCATAGCGCTCCCTACAGGTAGCCCCATAGCGCCCCCTACAGGTAGCTGCATCGTGGCATAGCGCCCCCTACAGGTAGCCGCATCGTGTCATAGCGCCCCCTACAGGTAGCTGCATCGTGGCATAGCGCCCCCTACAGGTAGCCGCATCGTGTCATAGCTCCCCCTACATGTAGCTGCATTGTGGC
>NW_014586161.1:2058-3055 GCF_000485595.1 Priapulus caudatus
ACTAAACACCTGCTAAACACCTGCTAAACACCTGCTAAACACCTACCAACTACCTAGCTGCTAAATACCTACTAAACACCTGCTAAACACCTGCTAACTACCTGCTAAATACCTACTAAACACCTGCTAACTACCTGCTAAATACCTACTAAACACCTACTAAACATCTACTGAAAACCTACTGAACACCTACTAAACATCTACTGAAAACCTACTGAACACCTACTAAACACCTGCTAAATACATACTACATACCTGTTCAATACTAACTAAATGCGTACTAAATACGCAGTAAACCCCTACTAAATACATCCTAAGCACTAATTAAATACCAACTAAATACCTGCTAAATTCCTATTAAATACCTGCTAAATAAGTATTAAATGCCTAGACATACTTACTAAATGCCTACTAATTACCACGTGTTACCACAAACTCTACCAAATACCTACTTAAACCTACTAAATACCTATGAAATACCACACAATACTAACTGCATACCTCGGGTGGCCAATTTTCCAAATGAGACATTTCTTGCAAATGGGTTCGTGATTCAATGCCTTATGTCGCAGATGCTCGTGTTGCCATGGTTACCCATCGCGCAGGCATGGCATTCGGTTCTCCTGTGTATGCCGTCACAGCCAGATGAGTAGTAGGCTTCTTCCCCCCTCTCTTCTTCGTCTCCTTCATTCTCCCTATACCTTGTGACCCTTCCCCTCATTTTCCTTACCCTATCCCTCTCCTTCCCTTACTTTCCTCGTCATTTCCTTCTTCCTATCTAACTGCCTCTTCCATTCCTTCCTTCTACCGGTATTACTTATCCACTCCTGCTAACCATCGACCTTACACCCTCTCCCTCTCCTTCTTCCACTTCTGACTACCTCCTTCCACGTTACCCTTCTCCTTACCACCCCATTCCACACTCTCCCCATAATTCTCCCGATCCCCATTCCACACTCTCCACATAATTCTCCCGATCCCCATTCCACACTCTCCC
>NW_014586162.1:0-3054 GCF_000485595.1 Priapulus caudatus
GGTATGTTCCTCTATAGAGTGATCCCTGATACGTGATGTTCCTCTATAGAGTGATCCCTGAGACGCGATGTTACCCTATATAGTGATCTCTGACACGTTATGTTCGTCTATCTAGAGTGATCCCTGACACGATATGTTCCTCTATAGAGTGATCCTTGAGACGTTCCTCTATAGAGGGATCCCTGACACGATATGTTCCTCTATAGAGTGATCCATGACATGGTATGTTCCTCTATAGAGTGTTCTCTGACGCGAGATGTTCCTCTATAGAGTGATCCCTGAGACTCGATGTTACCCTATATAGTGATCTCTGACATGATATGTTCGTCTATAGAGTGATCCCTGACATGATACGTTTCTTTATAGAGTGATCCTTGAGACGTTCCTCTATAGAGGGATACCTGACACGATATGTTCCTCTATAGAGGGATCCCTGACACAATATGTTCCTCTATAGAGTGATCCCTGACACGATGTGTTCCTCTATAGAGTGATCCCTGACATGATATGTTCCTTGATAGAGTGATCCCTGAGATGGTATGTTTCTCTATAGAGTGATCCCTGACGTGAGGTGTTCCTCTATGTAAAGTGATCCCTGATACGAGATGTTCCTCTATAGAGTGATCCCTGAGACGCGATGTTACCCTATATAGTGATCTCTGACACGTTATGTTCATCTATCTAGAGTGATCCCTGACACGATACGTTTCTCTATAGAGTCATCCCTGAGACATTCCTCTATAGAGTGATCCCTGACACGATATGTTCCTCTATAGAGTGATCCATGACATGGTATATTCCTCTATAGAGTGATCCCTGACATGATGTGTTCCTAGAGTGATCCCTGACATGATATGTTCCTCTATAGAGTGATCCCTGACATGAGATGTTCTTCTATAGACTGACCTCTGACAATTGTGGTGTTCTTTCTCCGACAAAGTTTCCTCGCCCGCCATTCGACGACGTACACGTCGGCATGCCAGTGAGAGCCAGTGACCTACCGAAGCCATTATTGGCTTCCTCCTCTTCCTCCTAATCGAAGGGTTGTAACCGCGCGACCGTTTTCCACAGAATCCGATGCTTCCTCCGTGCGACCGCGTGCGAAACCAGACGAAGAAGTTGCCGACGGGACCGCTCGACCGAAAGAAGCTGCTCAAGTACCTCGAGAAGCAGGGGAAGGAGGATAAGGACTGGGAGGAGAAGCTTCCGTACGAAGCCGGAGTGAAGCGAGGTGAGTGTCGGACGTGTGTCGAGAAGGAAGGGAGGAGGGAGGGGGGGGGAGATGTCAGAGTGGTTGGTGGATGTGTAATGAGAGGGAAGGGAAGAGGAGTGGGAGTGAAGGGATGTGAAGGAAATAGAGAGAGAGAGAGAGACAGAGAGAGACAGAGATAGATAGAGAGAGAGAGACAGAGACAGAGACAGAGAGACAGGGAGACAGGGAGACAGAGAGAGAGAGAGACAGAGAGACAGAGAGAGAGAGAGAGAGAGAATGCCATACATGAAGCCTGGCGGTTTGTCAAGTACCAACTGAAAGAGACGGCAGTGGAGTGGCGTTAAATAGGCATGAAGAAGTGAAGTGAAGCATCTGTTAGTGTTTGGTAGGAGGGAGAGAGCGGGTCGGGCGAGAAGACTTGCTCTCCATCTTTCAGCATTATTGAAATCAAGTTGTTAGTGAGTGGTACGCGTGTGTATCCCCTCATTACGGACGCGTGTGCGTGTTGCACGCGTCCCCACATGCTCTCAGGAGCGTTATATGGGTAGCAGCTGCAGGTTCATTGCCCTGACATTATATTTATACCTGTAACATAGCGGAGGATAGCATCCCCCACACACACACACCGCGTCCCCATCAGGAGTGTATAATATATATATTATAATATATATATTATATATATATATATATATAATATATATATTATTCATTCCTGATAGTACGTAATTGTCTTCCGTGTGAATTGCTCGCGGAGGGGAGCGACCGTCATGGTCGTGGTTTCTGCGGCACTGCCGGCAGCGTACGGCATTAGCGTAGAGCTGGTTGCGTAGAGCTATCTGTCGCCTCGCACTGACGCCGACGGGGCCGTGGCGGGAATAGCTACGGGTCCGTCGGTTCATCTGCGGGAAATCTGCGTCGCTTGTTCAGCCGCGCGCGTGCGCGTTCGCGTGTACCGGCGTGCGAGAAGTTAAGAGAAGTTAGAGAGTCATCGGTTAGTCGCGTCAAACGATTAGTCGTAGGAGACATTAGTATTAATCAGCAAATATTAATTACATAGCATATATATATATATGTGTGCTATGTAATTATTAATTTATGTATTTATTAATTGGCATGATAACCCCTAACCTTCACCGGGTATGCGTCGAACTTGCTTGCGAGTCACACCCGGTACGAGTCTTACTCTACCATAGCTCTAGAACTATAGTATAGCCCTTCGCTCTGCCACAGGCCTGTGGCGGAGCGAAGGGCTATAGTTCTAGAGCTAGCTGTACTGGTGTAGCCCCTAGCCTCCTGCTACAGGGGAGGTACTACTGGTGTAGCCGCTAGCCTCCTGCTACAGCGGAGGTACTACTGGTGTAGCCCCTAGCCTCCTGCTACAGGGGAGGTACTACTGGTGTAGCCCCTAGCCTCCTGCTACAGGGGAGGTACTACTGGTGTAGCCCCTAGCCTCCTGCTACAGGGGAGGTACTACTGGTGTAGCCCCTAGCCTCCTGCTACAGGGGAGGTACTACTGGTAGAGCTAGGTACGGGTCATGCTGTTACGAATGTTTCTAGTGCTTCAGGCTGCTGCGCGGGCAACCCAGCAGGTGCTCTGCTGCCTCAGTTGGCTTCCTGATTCAGTGTTGGCTTCCCTGATTCAGTGTCAGTCGGGAGGAGGGGGGGGGAATCACAGGAACATATTACTAAGCTGCTGCTGCTGGATGAAACATTCTTTAGTTTTTAATACTAAAACAAATACAACCATGGACACGGGTAGAGGTATTGGTTTCTAGAGCAGTGTAACCTCAGCTGCACCACGAGCTTCCCCCCACCCCCTCCCTCTCTCTTTTTCTCTCTCT
>NW_014586163.1:0-354 GCF_000485595.1 Priapulus caudatus
CATAGTGCAGAGTTTACAGTGTATACACTATGCACTATGCGCATAGTGCATCTGCACTATGCACTACAGTGTATGCACTATGCACGATGCACGATGCACTATGCACTATGCACTATGCACTCTGCACTATGCACTCTGCACTATGCACTACAGTGGGTGCATAGTGCATAGTGCATAGTGCATAGTGCATATGCATAGTGCATAATGCATAGTGCATAGTGCATAGTGCATACACTGTAGTGCATAATGCAGAGTGCATAGTGCATAGTGCAAAGTGCATAGTGCATAGTGCATACACTGTAATGCATAGTGCATAGTGCATAGCGCATAGTGCATAGTGCATAGTGCAGCATA
>NW_014586163.1:3861-4443 GCF_000485595.1 Priapulus caudatus
TCTCTCTCTCTCTCTCTCCTCTCTCTCTCTCTCTCTCGTTCTCTCTCTCTCTTTCGTTCTCTCTCTCTCGCTCTCTCTCGATCTCTCTCGCTCTCTTTCTCGCTCTCTTTCTCTCTCGCGCGAGAGTGAGCATGATATATAGATTCATAAGGATACACTATAGTGATAATCAAAAGAAGCAGATTTGGTGAATATCGGCAGTGAATCATCACTATTTACTCATCTTCCAAATTTAGACGGTGTATACAGGATGGTAAACAGCACGTCTGTCAGTATAGACGCACACAGCCAGGTGCACTCAGCAGATGAGTCGATATAATACTAGATTCAAACGACTGAAATATATTCGCAGTGAATCGCCGCACGCGAAGGCAGGGTGATGGTCAGGCAGTGGCGTACGCAGGATTTTTGAAAGGGGGGTGTTAGGAGCACGCGAAGGGGGGTCTGGGGAAATTTCTCCCCCAGAAATTTTTTGAAATTAGCACCCCTCAGATGCGTTTTCTGCGCGAGCATGGGGGGTCCGGCCACCCTTGACCCCCCCCCCTGTACACGCCCCTGGAAACTGTAGACTCTGATACCGTG
>NW_014586163.1:4453-6915 GCF_000485595.1 Priapulus caudatus
CGTGTGCGTGTGCGTGTGCGTGTGCGTGTGCGTGTGCGTGTGCGTGTACGTGTGCGTGTGTGTGTGTGTGTGTGTGTGCGCGTATGCGTGTGTTAATCCTGTTCAAAGTAGACGTTCCTCTCGCATTTTTAGGTCAGTAGCAGAGAAACTCAAATTAGGCAAAACCATAAATCCAGAGTATTTCCAACAAGTGACCATCTTCTTCAGCGACATCGTGGGATTCACGAAGTTAGCTGCCGAGAGCGCCCCCATGCAGGCGAGTCGAGAACTACTCATAATTACATATCCGCTTACCGACGTCTCTCAACTCGTTGTTAAAATTATATATTTTAGTCACTATTTCAGAAAAATTTTTGCAAATAGTATAGTAATTACAAAATAAAATGAAACGACTTAGTACGAATTTAATTGTAGTTATATATTAAAATTATGAACTATTTTGTTTATTTGCTAATTATTATATTTGTTTTAACTTGATTGTTTTTAAACAGGTCGTGGATTTGCTTAACGATCTTTATACTTGTTTCGACACCATTCTCGAAAATTTCGACGTCTATAAGGTAAACTTCTCTGCAGCAACTACTGGTTGGGAGGGCGTGAACGAAAAAACGAAAACAAAAATATCATACGCACACAACCGCACACATGCACAGGAGACGCGCGTATAATATCTTTGTTCTCGTCTCTATTATGTACTCTTGTTGACATTTACCATATTATTAGCTAGAAGAGATGAAGGTCACCTTGGTGGCCTCACATATAGTGACTCTTTCGAACACAAAACAAAAACGAACGATCATAATTATGTGTTGATTAGATAGCTGATTGATGATTTGAAATATTCATAAACAAATAAAATTAGTAAAAGAATGATATAGATATCATTTCAATTATGTACATTTCGCATGAAAAACGCAGGTGGCGCAATCAGGACGATTACCAGTATTGAATATTTAGAGGCTTGTTTGTGGGAAGAATAAATATACGAAGGAGCGAGTCGCGTGCAACCTGTTACCTTCTCTGTTCTGAATCCGCCCCTGCACACGCACGCACGCACCACACACACACACACACACACACACACACACACACACACACGCACACACACGACACACACACACGCGCGCACACACCACCCACACACATACCACCCTCCACCTACACACACACACGCACGCACGCACACACACATACACACACACATAACACACACACACGCAACGCACGCACACACACCATACACACAACACATAACAGCACACACGCACGCACACATTACGTAGGCCCTTACGCACCGCACACGCACACCACGCATGGCGCGCACGCACGCACGCATGCACGCACGCTACACGTACACACACAGGCGAACGCACCCACATCCACATACCCCCCCCCACACCACACACACCCGCACACCACACGCACGCAACAACGCACGCACGCACCACACACAGCACACACAACACACACCACCACACACCGCACGCACACCATTACGCAGGCACGCACGACCACACACACAGCGCACACACACGCACACACACACGCTGCGCAACGCACCCACAGCATATACACCCCCCACCCTACACACACACCTACGCACGAAACGCCAACACACATACACACACACATACACTACACACCACACGGCACGCACACATACGTAAAGCACGCCACACGCACACCACCATACGCGCACGCACGCACGCATGCGCGCCTACGCATACACGTACACACACACGCGACGCACCCACAACACATACCCCCTCCCCCACACAACACACGCACGCACGCACACACGCACGCACGCACGGCGCACACACCACCACACGCACGCACGCCCACACATACGCACGCACGCACACGCACTACACACGCACACACACACGGCACACACACGCGGCGCGACACACCACGCACGCACGCACAACCACACACACATTACAACACACACAGCACCACACACACAAAACACACACACAACCACACACACACCACACACACACACACACACACACACACACCGCTCGTATTGTGTTCGCGTGAGCATGCATGACGGACAGTAAGTGCGATCATGTTCTCGCACAAACACCGCCATGCAGGTGGAAGCGTAAATGCATCTTCCCGTGAGAATGTGATCTGATGTGCGTTCATGCAGGTGGAGACGATAGGAGACGCGTACATGGTCGTATCGGGGCTGCCCGTGCCCAACGGCAATCGACACGCAGCAGAGATAGCGACGATGGCGCTGGAACTGCTCAGCGAGGTGTGCGTGTTCCGCATCCGGCACAAGCCAGGTCACCAGCTGCAGCTCCGCGTCGGCATACACTCAGGTAACTAGGGACGCTACGAGATATATGCGGAATATATTATGATAATATAATTAATTAATATTTATATATTTAAAAAAATATATAAGCGATGTATAAGATACATATATATATATATATATATATATATAT
>NW_014586164.1:0-3054 GCF_000485595.1 Priapulus caudatus
GACAATGATTTACGACCACTAGCGCACCTAGCGGGGTTATAACTTAGCACACAGGCCATTTAGAAACAGGGTCGTAAACCCTATGAATAACGAGATACGTCTCAACCGATTATATTCGTACGTCAAACCGTCACGAATCGCGTATCGCGTAATATAGACTGCATAACATGTAAACAATGGCGTATACTATTAACAGATACGTACAAACGTTATAATTCGCGTCCGAAATTATAATAGATTCTGGTTATAATGTTATTTTAACTGCGTGGATCCTCCTTTTAACTCCTGGAAATTCGGTTTCACTTTACTTGGTAGTAGTACACGTAGTCAAAATCTGACGAGACTGACACGTCCGCAATCGTCCCTCGGTCAGTTGGTTACACTACACAGCCCGCCACACTGACTGCAATATCCATCCTGTACATGCTTCATATTACGTGATTTGTCGCACGTTCCCTGTGCAAGTGCAGAAAGAAGGCACACTGACATTGTTATTGTAGCGGCATCTCTGCATGACTTGGCCTTGAGTCACGATCTCGAGGTTTGGTCTTGCTGGCGGGTCATGGGTCCATTGAATGTGAAGTTGTTTCTTGATTAGAGTTTCCATCCAGCACATCTTAAGAGGAGGGCTGGGGATCTGAGTGAGGGCGGTTCACCCCACACCATGCCTGCCCTGAATAGGCGCTGGACGGTACCGCCAGTCTGAAGGAATCCAATGAAGGTGGGAGGTCCTTAACTCATCAGAACTAAGGCCTGGAAGCAGGAGCACCGCAGTTCATTGAAGATCTGTACACCAGCCCTCTTTGAGTATACGATAGGCCACAAAATCCGCAAGTTATTTTTCTGTCAAGAGGAAAAACAAAATTCCCAAACCTTTTTTGGTTCTGCTGGGTACCACTTAGTTGTTTAACCTGGCTCTGTCTAGTTCATCCTCATCGAGCACTTATTCATGAGAAAACACATCTTCGTAGGTCAGCGTGTAGAAAGATCATTTAGAATCGGCGGCCAGTGAAGCAGTGGAAGAATGGCAAGGCTAAGCAGACCACTCCTTCCCTAAGTGACTCTAAAACATTGACATGAATGTTCTTTCACTGTAGAGTTAAAATCCACAATGAGCTGCAAAGTCAGGGTCGATCTTTGAGGAGCTGGGGCAATAAATGCGAGAAGAATGACAATGGCGCCCTGAATTCACTGTCCGTACTGTTCAATCGCGATTAAACCGACATGCCAAACATGTCAATTTATATTGGCACACCATCCTGTTGTCGCGCCTCTCTAGTGTTTTCGCATCTTTGCATGTAGATAGTTCCTTTTCACGCAGCATTTGTTGAACATTTCCAAGATCGCATTATGACCAGAAATCTTTCTCCAGGACCAGGAGGATGGGTTAGCCACAGCTTCCGCAATTTAGTGCATTAATTCTGGTCCTTGTTCGATCATCTGTGAAAAGGATTTAGACATATCCTTCGGGACAGTGCTATGACCAGTAAAGTAACTTGCTGTCCTGACTTTGAATTCCGTTCCGAGCGGGTGGGGCTTGCTTGATGCTTACACGTGGGTTATACTGGTTCTGCTACAATATCGATTCGCGATGGCCGCCAGGCGTGTGCAGTGATTTCTCATGCTCTGCAGGGCCCTGGAGACAAATTTATTAAGGTTGACACACCTCTGGAAAGGACTGGCAGCCTGCGCTCTGGATGATCACTAAAAGGTCAACACCGAGAACTCTTTGACATTTGGTTGGACTTGGTACCGGCGTTGTCGTGATGGTCAGCCAAATATCTGTGACTTTGAACTGTGATAAGAGATCCATCCCTTTTGATGAGCAGGCTCAGGTAATCCGGTTATCTCCCCCTCACAAAGTTTATTTGTCTCCGTTCAAGGTTTTTGGCACCCCAATCTTCAATTTGTTTGAACAGGTGCTGGTGCACCTGATGCGAGGTTCTAACAATCCGACCATCATCGCACTGCTTGGATAGCTTCAGCATTTTCTTGTTACTTTGATTTGATAATATCTTCACTTCCATAGACCCGCATCTAGTGGCGCGAAACTCGTCATATGTTGCACTCCAATTGTGAACACCCTTTCTGCATCATCGACAATGACCTCTGGAAGTATATTAGGAGGACATTCAGTCTTCAAACAATTCCTGACGGTAAATGGGATTGATAAAAAATTTTACTGTGAATGTTTCGACAGTCTTGCAATATGAACTTCGGATAAAAGAAAGGGGTGATCTCGCTTGTGACCTGAGCCTAAAATGGTAGACCCCCTATTGCAGACATAAATAATGGGATTTCGGCAGGGGCAGAGTTCGAATGCTTACGAAAGATATTCTTTGTCCTCCGCGAATTTAGATGGCCAATGTACCAGCCGTTGATTTGATTTTCTTGTTGTTGTGTTCTTGTGCTGGTCCAGGCTATCTTTAGAGAATGGCATTGGCTCTTAGCATTTTATGCGGGTAACACCCTCACTCAGATCTTCAGGCCCTCCCTTGAGATGTGTGGAATGAAACTTTATCAGAACGCAACTCACATTCAATGGACACGGACCGCAAGACCGAAACCTCGAGAATCGTGACTGGCATTTGTCGCTGCCGAACCACTCAAGGTGCCCGGTCATCGCAAATGAAGGCTAAGAACAATGTCGATGTTGCATTTCTTTGACTGCACCTTGCACCGCAGGAAGTGCACCAATCTCTAAGTGTGGTGTGCTGTATGTAACAGTAACGGCGCGGACGATTGCGGACTGTCAGTTTGGTCAGATTTTGCCTACGTGTAGCTACTACCAGGTGAAACGCAAATTTCAGGAGTCTGAAAAAAGTGTATCCTGTGTATCTAATAAATCGATTGACGACTTCGGGAAAACCCAAAATAAAACTTTGAGAAAATAGCTGAAGATATGTGAAAACACCATTTTCGGGCTACGCAGAGGTGAACCCGAGGAACGATTAATCTCGTGACCTATAACAAATTTGGTTCCAAACCACCCCCAATCGGATTCCTGATGTTTAAAACCCAAAATCGACTCTAAGCTTTGCTCAAATCGACCAA
>NW_014586165.1:0-665 GCF_000485595.1 Priapulus caudatus
ACACACACACACACACACACACACACACACACACACACACACACACACACACACACACACACACACACACACACACACACACACACACACACACACACACATCTGGTATCTCATCCAGCCCTTCCCGCGACGAAGTAGAGTTTCTTCTTCGAGAATTTCTAGTAGAGAATTAAAGACGGCGGCACACACACTCGCGCGCAGCAGTACGCACCATGAGTGGACGTGAATTCATAATATAGCACGCGTGTGTATTATACAGCCGCCTGCTACGCTGGCAATACACCCGAACAACAGCACGGCATAAATTCACACCCGCCTCTTATACGTATAGAAAGAAGATCGAACGATCGGTGAGAGAGAGTGCGCGCGCGAGTGTGTGTGACAAATATGATAGTGTGTGACAAATATGATATTGTGCGACAAAATAAACGACACGCCTGCGTCTACTGCAGAAAAGAAAGAACGAAGGCAAAGAAGAAGAAACAGAAGAAGAAGAGGAAGGCGAGAAAGAAGGCGAGGAGATAAGTCGTAAATCTTCATTCCGCACGCACTCACGATAGAACAGAATATATATATAAATAGACACGAGCACAAGCTGTCATCTTTACAACACATTACTGATATATATATATATATATATATATATATATATATATATCTATATA
>NW_014586166.1:2161-3053 GCF_000485595.1 Priapulus caudatus
CACACGCGCATGCACGGACGAACATACCCACGCACGCACGCACGCACGGACGAACACACCCACGCACGCACAGACACACACGCATGCACGCACGGACGAACACACACACGCACACATGCATGCACACACAGACACCCACGCATGCACGCACACACAGGCACCCACGCACGCACGCACACACAGACACCCACGCATGCACACACAGGCACCCACGCACGTACACACACGCGCTCACACACGTACACACACACATACATACACACACGTACACACACGCGCTCACAAACGTACGCGCTCACATACGTACGCTCACATACGTCCACACCCGTACACACACGCGCTCACACGCGTACACACACGTCGAACACACACACACACACACACACACACACACACGCGCACACGCGCACACACACATACGAACACCAAACAATTCTTATCACGGACTTGACGTAATTTCGTCGTGTTGCCCTCGGGGCGCGTGAGTTACATAACAGTAATATCACAGGTTCGATCTCTACTCTCGCTATAGTCTGCTTTGTGGTTGTTGTTAGCTCAGGCAGCCAGGCGCGCCGAGGCGGCCGCTGCCTGACCGCCTGTGCGCGTGCATGCGTGTGTGTCTGTGTGTGCGTGCACACACGTACACACACGCGCACTCACACACGTACACACACGCGCACTCACACACGTACACACACGCGCACTCACACACGTACACACACGTTACGTGTGTGAGTGCGCGTGTGTGTACGTGTGTGAGCACGCGTGTGTGTACGTGTGTGAGTGCGCGTGTGTGTACGTGTCGCGAGTGCGCATGTGACAGAATAGAAGCTGGCATTACAATCTATTCTATACGCGACTGTAACCGTATCTGTTATTGTCTCTATGTGAC
>NW_014586167.1:0-788 GCF_000485595.1 Priapulus caudatus
TACTAACCGTTACGGTAACCGGAAACGGGTTACGGTAAGTTACTAAACCCTTTACCGGTTACCGTAACCACCGAACGAACGACACTACACACACACACACACACACACACACACACACACACACACACACACACACACAGCATTTTTTAACTTTCCCACTAAGTTGAAACATTTGGTGTGGTACCTGTAATGTTCTCCGACTTCCCCGTACTATACTACAGTTAGATCATACTAACTGCATAGTGTGCCTTCTACCTTGTCTAGTCCTTTCATTCTATATTGAGACACTGAGTGTGCGCCTGCACTGTGCTTTCTTCTTCATGAACACTCGTGTCGCGTGTATAACGGGTAGGCGTGCAGAATTCGCCCGACTGGGCGCTGACAGTAAATCAGGGCACGCAATTACTATAGAGGCGGGATAACGCAGACAACAGCCAGGTAGCCAGCCGAGCGAGTACCTGTCCTGATACTATACGCAATATAGCGCTGGCTTCTTTCGTTTCTTGTTTCACGTCTCGGTAGAGGACTGATGCTTACCTCTATATAGGAGTTGGGTATATTAGTTGGGTTGAAACCTTTAATACATCGTGGTTTTCCCGAGTAATTTCGTAGACTTTGTATTCCAGGCGCAACAATCGTGTTGTCTAACTCGATGCTAGAGATCGACACTTTTGATTGGCGCAGGTAAAATAATTCTAATTATGAATTATAATAAATAACATAATATGTATATTTTATATTTATATATATTATATATATATATAATTATATATACATATATATATATA
>NW_014586168.1:0-3051 GCF_000485595.1 Priapulus caudatus
CGGCCGGTCGGTCGGTGGTAGTGGTGGTGGTGGTGGTCGTCGGTCGCGCTGTCCGCCGCCGCTAAGTAGACGTCGTAGTGTAGGTGGTCGTGTAGTGTCGTCTCTCTCTCTCTCTCTCTCTCTCTCTCTCTCTCTCTCTCTCTCTCTCTCTCTCTCTCTCCGTATGCCTGTGTATGTAATGTGTGTGCGTGTGCGCGCGTGTGCATGTGTGTGTGTGTGTGTGCGCGCGCGTGCGTGCGTGCACGTTTGCGCGTGCGCATGTGTCTGTGTCTACTCCCTGTGAACGCAGCACTTGGAATTGTTCCGCACGTGGGAATCCCCCTTGAATCGATCGCAGGAGGTGGTCGGTATAGCGGATGCGGTGCCTGATGGACAGATGAACTGTAGCGTTCTACCGTGAAACGTATGCGTCTCCGACGTGTCTAGGGAGGCGTCTGCCGCGTGCACACGTACGTAACCGCAGCCTTCTGCGACTGCACCGCAGACGTTTACTTCGTAATCGAATGAATATTTCGTCTTCATCCGAGCAGCCCTGTAGCCGTACCACTAGCCAAAAATATGATGCCAATTCTAACGATATTATAAATTTTCTCCAAACCTCCAAGTCTCACTAAAATCCTAACCATGCCATTGACCGCAAACCCTATTCTAAAACCAAATCTCTAACCCTAATTTTCCTAATATATCTAACTATATCTCTAAGCCTAACTTTAACCAATCGAAATACTAAATTCTAACCCTAATGCCAACCCTAACCCTAACCCTAACCATATCCCTAGGTTTAACCCCAGACATAACCTTACCCAAGCCATAACTATAATTCTAACCCCAAATATAACCATAGACTATATAACTATATAGACGTAATCCTAATTCTAATCCCAGTCATAACCATGCATACTTCTAATCCCAGCTATAGGCTTGTCCCGAACTCTCACGTTAACCCTTCCTTCCATGATAACGTTTATAGCGTACCTTCAGTAAGCAAGCAATGATCGGTTCTGATCCGTCAATCCATCAGATGTGTGTGTAGCCTCTGCCTCTCTCTCCCTCTCTCCCTCTCTATCTCTCTCTCTCTCTCTCTCTCATCTCTCAATCCTCCGTCTCCTCTCTTCTCTCTCGCTCTACTCTCTCTCCTCTCTCTCTCTCTCTTCTAGCTATCCTCTTCTCTCTCTCTCTCCTCTCTCTCTGCTCTCTCTCTCTTCCCCTCCCTCGCATCTGCCGCTCTCTCTCTCTCTCTCTCTCTCTTCTCTCTTTTCTCTCCAACTGTTCGTTACTCGCCTCGGGTCATTCTTTCTCCTCGTCCTCCTTTCTCTCGCTCCTCTGTCCCCTCTCCTCTTCTCTCTTCTCTCTCTCCTCTCGCTTCCGTCTCTTCTCTCGTCTCCACTCATCTCTCTCTTTCCTTCTCTCTCCTCCTCTCTCTGTCTCCTCTCTCTCTTTTCCATCTCTTGGCGCACTCCCATACACGTTTCGCTCTCCTGTCAGTGAACCGGCACGTTATACACTGCCGCGGCCACCGCAATGGCACCCGCGTCTGGCCTACTAGTGATAGCCACAGCTTGACCTCATGCCTGAAGGCCTAGAGCCAAATAAGTTACGATTAGAGTGACACGAGGTAGTGTGTGTGTGTGGGGGGGGGAGCTGGAACATAGCAGCGAGGATTTTCTATTCAGATCCTCACTTCACTCTCTCTCCTCTCATCCCTAGTTCTATCGCTCTCTCACCCTTTCTCTCGAACATCTTTCTGTACACTGGGGGCCCCCCTCTCTCTTCCCCTACGCGCGCTCCTCGTCTTCTCATCACTTTTCTCCTCTCTCTCCCCTTTCTCCGGGATCGATCCGTCTCTGACTACCGTCCCCATACTACCCATCCTCTCGTTTTCTCCGCTTCTCTCTATCTCTCGCTCGCGGTCGCTCATCTCTCATTTCTCCGATTCGTCCTCCTCATCCGCCGCTCACTCCTTCCACTGCTCGCAACCTCTCTCTGCCTGCACCGCCTCCTCTCTCTCTCCCTTCTCTTGGTCCCCTCTTTCCTCGCACCACGACACTCCGCTTGCTCCCCTACTTCATCATCCGACCTACTCTTCACCCCTCATCATCCTATCTTCTCCTACTGCGTTCTACCTCTCTTGCCTCCTCATACCGCCCCCTTACATCACTCACCTCAACTATCTTTCTCACCCTATTCGTCTTCTCCTCCTCCAGCTCTCCCATGCGCTCCGGCCCATTCCATCCTCCTCCCACCCCCCTCATTGTTTCTTTCCCAAGCAAGACAACCGCAAAACACATGCCGACCCCAATCTTACCCTCCCCTCTACTCTGTATCACTTCTTCCTCTCCTCTCCATTACCCTTCCTTCTCTATTCCCTTCTCCTCCTTCTCTTCTTCTCTTCCAGCTGGCGGCCGACGGGTCCGCAATCGGTGAAGAGTTTATCGGCGAGGGATGTTCGGCGAGGACAATAAATACTCGCCCAGCGGGGCTTTACTTATGATTTCACACCACTGCCNTATATATATATATATATATATATATATATATATATATAACTCATTAACCGCTCCGAATAAGCGCGAGATTATAAACAAATAACCCGTTCGACGGCGCGTCTGCGCGCTTCATCGCATTTATTTGTGAATATCGCCCGTAAAATCGATTTCGAAATTAGGGGATACGTTTTAAGCGCGACCTGGTGACCGCTCGTCGCCGCGCCGACTGCGCTGCCATATCTCATGGGACCACCTTTCGCCGTCTTCCACTGAGCCAATCATTCACATCAGCGTCGGCGTGTGACGCTGCCTTCGGCTGGAAAGCGTTCATATATATATATATATATATATGGCGATATATTGTCGTCGGCGGTTGCATAGAGTGAGCGCGTTTATCTCGCGCGTTTGTAAAAAAAATCAAGCGGTCAAACGCGATAGATGTTAGAGATAGAGAGTAAAAGAGAGAGAGAGAGAGGAGGAGAGAGAGAGAGAGAGAGAGAGAGAGAGAGAGAGGAGGAGGAGGTAGAGAGAGAGAGAGAGAGAGAGAGAGTAGAGAGAGAGAGAG
>NW_014586169.1:0-1318 GCF_000485595.1 Priapulus caudatus
CGCTCACCTCACACCTCCACCTCACATGCTTCCCGCTCCACGATCATTCTCACCTCACACCTCACCTCACAGCTGACTCACCTCACAACATTCTCCACCTCACCACACCTCACCTCACAACATTCTCAGACCACAGCACCAGCACCTCATCTCACACCTCATCTACACACGTTATCACACCCAACAAATTCACCGGCCGGCCCGACATGTGTACAGTACAACACGGAACGAGAGACACGTCGTTAACATTTCATTATTCCACGTCGTTAGAACAGTTAGTATCACCCGAAGAAGACATATTAATAAATGCGAGTTAAGTCAGAACATACTCTTAACTTACAACTGTGGCACTGAATTACAGATGCGTTAACCACATAACTACACCAATATTAGTGATCTCACTCTGTATCTAGCACTAGAGCAGCTGCAGTATACGTATGCTGAAAGACAGCTCATTGGTTCTTTCAATCAGGTGACTTTCAGGGCAGAGCTAGCTGCGGTGCATTGTCGGTAATACGATCGGATTCGTGTTTAACATCGGGCGACGTTGTTTATAACTAGTAACATTTCACGATGACGACTGCATCTAGGTGTAGAGACCATCAGATATAGCTCAACTGTAGTGTCATGCAAGACACAGTGTCACCAGACTCACCATGCAGAAACCAGAGACCTGTCATACACAATGACATCACATGCATTACACCTCATCATGCATGATGACATCATATATAACATCACGGACGATGACATCATGCACAATGACATCATATATGTCATCACATACGATGACATCACATATGATGACATCACATACGATGACATCACATATGATGATATGACATACGATGACATCACATATGATGACATCACATACGATGACATCACATATGATGATATGACATATGATGACATCACACGATCAGTACATACTGCTAACACCAT
Source organism: Priapulus caudatus (assembly GCF_000485595.1). Lineage (NCBI taxonomy): Eukaryota > Metazoa > Priapulida > Priapulimorpha > Priapulimorphida > Priapulidae > Priapulus > Priapulus caudatus. The sequence goes on from NW_014586169.1 coordinate 946, forward strand.
CAGTGGCAGCAACATGACAGTAGAGTGACATAACATGCACAGCACTACACATAGCTGTAGGGGTAGATAGAGGGTAGGAGGAGCGAACATTAGGGGTGGGACGATTCATCAACGTATCATGATACAAACCTTGACAATACATGTATCGATATGTTTGACCATTCACGATACAAGTATCGATACTCTATTGACTGAAATCCATGTAATTTAGTAGCAGTTTCATAAAAAAAAAAATGAAACACGACACGATTTACAAGACCATAGCCGTTGTTTACTAAGTGCTCCACAATACTGATTTGTAAGAGGTTGCAAGATTGCTAGCCCCGGCTGAGTGCATAGTTTGCTGGGTAATTTCTCTTGAAAGTGTAAGGTA
>NW_014586169.1:2751-3051 GCF_000485595.1 Priapulus caudatus
CTGTACACCCTATATCACACCTGTACACCCTATATCACACCTGTACACCCTATATCACACCTGTACACCCTATATCACACCTGTACACCCTATATCACACCTGTACACCATATATCACACCTGTACACCCTATATCACACCTGTACACCCTATATCACACCTGTACACCCTATATCACACCTGTACACCATATATCACACCCGTACACCCTATATCACACACCCTATATCACACCTGTACAACCTATATCAGTATTATCACACCTGCACATCCTATATCACACCTGTACACCCTATATCA
>NW_014586170.1:0-965 GCF_000485595.1 Priapulus caudatus
CTCTCTCTCTCTCTCTCTCTCTCTCTCTCTCTCTCTCTCTCTCTCTCTCTCTCTGTCTCCCTCCTTTTGTTTCTCTCTCCGTCGCAGAGCAACGTGAATGCAATTCACTGCTTACTTCACGATCGCACATGTAGATCGTAGATGAGGAAAGGCAATCATTTACGGCTACTTTCCATATGTATCAGGCATTGCGAAAAACGCGTTCGGTGGATTTTCTTGTTGTGATAATTTTTCGCAGTCAGAATCGCTTTCTGAAAATCCCAAATGAGCTTCGTATCGGCTAATATATTCACGAGGTGTACTCAAATACACATTTCCCCAAGCTGGTCATGAAGAAAATAGGTTTCGAGTATACGAATTGCTAAATGTATGATTAGAGATGACGTAACGAAGAGCTGTATAATAGCTGTGCTATCGATCACGCGTTGCTGATTTTCTTCTGCATCTTCTCGTCAGTCTACTGAGCAAGATTCTGTACGAATGCCTTCGTAGCAGCCGTAATCCGCATTGTTGGAGTGTTTTTGTCGAAGTACTAGCTGCATGTACAGCAGGGGCAAATATCTTATCAAGAGTACATAATATAGAGACTCTAATATAGATAATATAATAGATAACATAATTAGATCTCTATTATTACTTATTAATATATTATTATAATAATTAAATTATTATTATTACTATTATTTAGGGGGCCTACTCTTGATCTTATATAACTACGACGAATCAACGAGTGACGAGCGTTCGACATTGGAGTAATTATTCTGAATCATTCAGCATGATTACTCCAAGGTTCCACCATTGTACCGGGTTCAGCCTTGATATGTTATGATATATATATATATATATATCAGGGGTGAATAATGACGAATTATATATGAGATATTTGATACATTCATTGAGATATAAGATTGAGATGCGAGTTACAACATATGAGATATTTGTTATTATTCACACTTAGCATATAT
>NW_014586170.1:2279-3050 GCF_000485595.1 Priapulus caudatus
GAAAAAGAAAGAAAGAAAGAAAGAAAGAAAGAGAGAGAGAGAGAGAGAGAGAGAGAGAGAGAGAGAGAGAGAGAGAGAGAGAGAGAGAGAAAGAGAAAGTGAGAGAGAAAGAGAAATGGAGACAGGGAGAAAAGGTTAGGATAATGTATCGCTCTCGCGAAAACTCGATAAGAGACATAATTACAGATTTCTCGGCGGTATATACCCGATGCTTTCACTACAAAAATGCTATAAATTACAGTCCGGCTGTAAAGTCTGCAATTCTAGCTGTTACCACCTACCAGTTCCGTGTGATAAAAGAGAGTTAAGATGATGACGGAATGCATTACGTTCTGTAAATGCTATTATACATATGCCATTTTGCTTATTATAAACGGCTATAAATTGCATTCCGGCTCGAAAGTCGGCAATTCTGTTACCACCTACCAGGTCCGTGTGATAAAACAGAGGGAGATTGAATCAACGGAGTGCATAGTTACGTGGCAAGTGAAAGCTGTGTAGTGATTCACGTTGCNTCTCTCTCTTTCTCTCACTCTCTCGCTCTCTCTGTCTCTCTGTCTCTCTCGCTCTCTCCCTCTCGCTCGCGCGCGCGCTCTCTCTCGCGTGCATTCTCTCTCTCTCTCTCTCTCTCTCTCTCTCTGTCATCCTCCTTTTGTTTCTCTCTCCGTCGCAGAGCAACGTGAATGCAATTCACTGCTTACTTCACGATCGCACATGTAGATCGTAGATGAGGAAAGGCAATCATTTACGGCTACTTTCCATATGTATCAG
>NW_014586171.1:2164-3050 GCF_000485595.1 Priapulus caudatus
TGTGTGTGTATGTGTGTGTGTGTGTGTTTTGAGTCAAGGGTAGAAGGGCAGAGTAAATGGCGTCCGATGCTGGAAAGAATGGCTTATCCGGCGAAACCCCTATTTTCAATAACAATAACTTGTGTGAGCGCACATACGCACACACCTACGCATGCACATATGCACGCACGCACGCACTTGGGCATGAACGCACGCGCGCACGCGCGCACGCATGCATCTATACGCGCAATAATCGATTATTTACTTATCGATTTATGTATTTATTCATTCCGGATTCTTGGGGGTTTCGGTCCACTATTGTTGTCACTGGTTTATATCCAGCTGATGCCTAACTGCATCTCAATATAGCTTCTACTAACTCCGCTCACACCTCCTCCTCCTCCTCCTCCTCCTCCTCCTCCTCCTCCTCTTCCTATCTTATCTGTATACATAAGGCAATATATATGCAGCATATCATGGGAATTGGGAAGGTGGGTGGTGTGGCCTCGCACGCGTGCACATATATACACAGCGGCGAGTTATCGAGTCTGCTTGTAAGTGTTAACGAGTCGAGGGAGGTTGGGTTAGGGTAAACTTGTGAGTAGAGGAGCATTTTGCGCTCCAAACTCTCGCTGTCGCCCCCGTCTTCGGTTCCCCCTCGACCCTTCTCTCCTCTGTTCGCTTCCCCTGCCCTTCTCTCCACTCTTCGCATTCCCCCTACCTTTCTCTCCTCTCTTCGCCTTCCCCTACCCTTCTCCCCTCTCTTCGCCTCCCCCTACCCTTCTCTCCTCTCTTCGCATTCCCCCTACCCTTCTCTCCTCTCTTCGCCTCTCCCTACCCTTCTTCCCTCTCTTCGTCTTCCCCTACCCTTCTCTCCTCTCTTCGCCTCCCCCTACCCTTCTCTCCT
>NW_014586172.1:1953-3050 GCF_000485595.1 Priapulus caudatus
TTGATAATAATCTATTGTTATTCACTCCCGATGTGACCATTACACACCTTGTGAATTCAACGCACTTTTATTTGCAGTTCCATTTTAAACTTTTCAAATAGACGATATATACGGGAGTCGTCTTATTGATTTTAAAATTTATAAAATGAATTATAATTATAATATATTATAAATACTCTATATAAAGTTATTTAATAACGTTATACGGAGTATTTTAGGTTGGGGGGAGGGGGTAGCGGAGAGCGCGGAGGAAAGTTATGCTGAGTGACCGGTGAATATCCGCAAAGCAACCGGGATATCCTCTAGCATAGTTTCAAGAATCAATCTAGAAGCTTAATTCGCCTTAATTAGCGACTGCTTAATTCTGAACCGAATTCATCCTGTTGAACCGAGTTTAACGGATTGATAAATCTACGGATAATTTGGCGGCTACTCCTTTATATACGTATCTATGCGTGTGCAAGCAGTAATTCTATTTATTGACATTGTCCGTGATTGGAATGCGAGTGATGGGTATACCGGCGTCTGCATTCACACCCGATGGTTTCTTTCACAGGTCGAGAGGCACACACGTTCCCCGGGCACCAGCCAGAACTAGACAATGCTGTTACGAAGGCAGCCTATAACAGCTTTGAAACAGAGTCGAGAGCTACTTTCATACAAACCGAAGCCGGACAGGAATAGCGGACGAATTTGTCGCGTTACTTACGTACCCACGTTTGATTAATGTAATGCTAATTGTTTTACATGATGTTACCTCAACTACGAAAGGGATAAAGATCAATACAGCGCCAATAGATGACGCAGACGTAAATTATAACATATATAATATATATCTATATATAATACATATACATATACGTAAAGTAAATTACTTATTATTAAATCAGAGTGAGAATCAATGCGTTAATTCACGTCGATTTCCAGATGAAAAACGCCCTATGAAATTAGTTCGTTTTACGGCCGTTAGATGGCGTGAAAGGGCCGTTTCGTCTAGTTTCGTTTATTTCATCATAGTATGGAAGCCCTGAAACGACATCCGACTTTTTGAGTTTCAGAGTTTTCGAGTTTCTGAGTTTCCGAGTTTCTGAGTTTCC
>NW_014586173.1:0-3049 GCF_000485595.1 Priapulus caudatus
AGAGAGAGAGAGAGAGAGAGAGAGGACGGAGAGAGAGGAGAGTTGCGTGACCACGACGCAGTTGAGATGGCGAGACGGACAGCGTGAGTGCACGCACGCACGCACGCACGGACACGTACATCGGTGAGTGATTATGTGCATACTCGTGGGTGTATGGTCGTGGTATGCATGCACGCACGCACACACGCAGGCATGCACGTGTTCTTATTTGTATGTCATATATATATTTGAGTGTAACATACGTGCGTGCGTGCGTACGTACTAGCGTGAGTGATTGTATGTGTGCCTGCCCGCGTGCGTGTACGTGCGTGTGTGCCTGCGTGCGTGCGTGTACGTGCGTGTGTGCATGCGTGTGTGCGTGTGTGCGTGCGTGCGTGTGCGTGTGTGCGTGTGTGCGTGCGTGCGTGTGCGCCCTCTTCACCGGCACCCATCCACGGGTCATCATGGCGGTCAGTTAACGTTGACGTTGTTAGAATTACTGGCGATCTGGATCGATGGCCAGATATACGGGTGCATGCATACTGCTGAATGCTGTGTGTGCGCGTGCGTGCGTGCGTGCGTGCGTGTGTGTGTGTGAGCGTATCTGTGGTGTGTTGGTGTGTGTGCGTCGCGTTGGTGCGTGTGCTGTCGTGTGTGTGTGTAATGGCGTGAGTGTGTGTGGTGTGTGTACCTATGTACATCGTACGTCTACATCACGGCTCTTTCCTTCTTACCCTTTCTTCTTCCCGTATATCCTTACTATCTTCTCACTGAGTCGATACTCCACAACCGAGGATGAACACTTTGTCGCGAACCATAGTTATATTATATATATATATATATATATATATATATATATATTATACACTGTATATATATATACATCAAAGTAGATAATAAGGGAAATAGAAAAAACGTGTCGTACGTTTTTAGTCTGGCATCTCAGGATTTCGCGGTATACGAGGAAAACGATTTCGCACGATATGTAGCGAATGCTTACTGTGTACATTTGAGCCTTCAAGTTAAGTTGATTTACGCATAGTAACATCTAGGTATTCTAAGGCTAGGTAAATGACGAATTTCCCTTGTTATCTGAAGTCACACTCGCTTCCCTATTATTCTACTTGCTGATATATATATATACTATATATATATACGAGCACATGTACATATTTATATGTGGACTGTCGCTCCCATGCCATTATAATAGGTACGCCACATAGCGTGTGTGTGTGCGAGCTACGACTACAAAGCCAGCTGAAAATATCTATCGCCCAAATGATTTCCCCTATATATATCCCCATATAGATTGTATTACCATTACCGCCTTATAGGGTATGTATGTATATGATGAGGATGAATGATAAAATAATGATACCTACTGTCTACTACATTACTACTACCTACTACCTACTTACTACTACTACACATACTACTCACTCACTCAACACTACTACACTACTAACTACTTAGCTACTACGACTACTACTACTACTGACTACTAATAATTAATATAATAATACTTTATTTTACTCTCATTTTCTCTGTTTCCCGGCTATCTATCTGGTATGACAGAAAGAAAGAGAGAGAGAGAGAGACGGAAGAGAGAAGAGACGAGAGAAAGAAAAGAGAGAGAGAGAGAGAGAGAGAAGATCGAGAGAGAACGAAGAGTGAAGAGAGGGAGGGGAGCGAGGAAGGTTCGAGAGAGGCGAGAGAGTGGAGTGGTAGAGAGAGAAGGGGGGAGAGAAGAAATAGAGGGAAAGAGAGGGAGAGAGAAGAGAGGGGGAGGGGAAGCGAGAAGGTTTGAGAGAGGCGAGAGAGTGGAGTGTAGTAGAGACAGAAAGGGGGGGGGGGAACGGGAGAAAAAAAATTAGAGGAAAAGAGAGGAGAGAGAGGAGAGCGCGTTTTATTGAAGGGCCGGGGGGGAATGGGCGAGCTGACACCGAGCTGTGGTATAAGGGGATAACCACGCGCCACACCGGGCGTGGGATATCGAGTAGCCCCCCGGAATGCGGCCATCGTCCAGCCACACACCACACCACATCATACCGTCACTACTACACACATACACATACATACGTAGGCGAGCGCGCTCTCTCCCCATCTCGTTCTCTCTCTCTCTCGCTCTCTCTCTCTCTCTCTCTCTCTCTCTCTCTTCCTCCGCTCTCTTCCTCACTCTATTGCTCACTCTCCCTCTCTCTCACTCTCTTGTCACTCTACCTCTCCCTCTCCCCCCCCCCCCTCTCTCTCTCTCTAACCCCTTCTTCTTCGCCTGCGTAAATCTCTCTCTCTCTTGCCTTATTTATACATATATATACATTAATATCTGTCTACCTACCTCTCTCTCTCCCTCCCTGCCTCCTTCCCCCTCTCTCTCCTTCTCCTCCCCTCTCCCTCCCTCCCTCTCACCCCTCTCTTTCCCCATTTCGCTCTCTCCTCCTCCCTCCCCCTCTCTCTCCCCGTCCCTTCCCCCCCTCTCTCTAACCCCTTTTCCCCTTCCTCTCTCTCTCCTCTCTCTCTCCCCCTTCTCTCTCCCTTCCTTCCCCTTTTTCCTCCTCTCACCCTCCTCCTCCCCCCTTTCTCTACCCCGCCCTCCCCTCTTCGATCCCCGCCCTTCCCCCTCTCTTAACGCCTTTACTCTTCGCCACATAAATCACGGACACGGACATCGGCACGCAACAGCGGCGGCAACGGTCGCCTCGCGTGTAGAAAGAGTTCAAGCGAGGTCATCCACCACTGGCGCATGTTTGCACTGCTGACCCTAACTGCCCGCTAGCCTTCTCCCCCTCCCCCTCCCCCGTCCTCTCTCTCTCTCTCTCTCTCTGTGTGTGTGTGTCATTAGAGTGACCAGCGTCCACGCATAATGCCCCCGCAGCCCGCCTGCGTGCCTGAGTGCGCGAGCTGGCTGGCTTAGACGTTCTAATTATGCTGTGGCTAAAGGGTTACGGATGCCGGCAGCGGTGGTGAGTGTGTGTGTGGGGAGGGGGGGGGAGACGGGGTCATTGACCTGTGGGCAGTATGCACGGCCAGGGTGCGTGCGTGTGTGTGTGTGTGTGTGTGTGTGTGTGTG